>NC_091110.1:9080735-9382500 GCF_024713975.1 Paralichthys olivaceus
GTTAAATGTGTTTCTTTTTATTTAACAGGGGCCTCCAGGAGCACCAGGAAAGGATGGGCGAAAGGTGAGTTCAGACGCTATTTTGTCAGTTAATATAAAACAAACAAACTTCATCAATCCATGATATACACTGTAAGGACTGCGGGGGGGCATCGAGGCAGCGTTTGGTTGCATTCAGTACTTACTGCTGAAGAGACGGATATGAATACCAGGTCTGAACAGGGTCAGAGAAAAAACAACCATTCACTCTCAACCAGTCACACCTATTTAACATTTTGATTCTACCGTTACACTTACCCCAATCTGCATCTTGTGTGAAAAAGTATCCAGAGAATATGCTAAAGGACCCTGGCTGCACTAGGAGTCAAACGAAGATCCTTCTTGCTGAGAGGCGACAGTTGTAACCACTAACCTTCCATGCCGCCCCGCCCCTTTGTTTTGCTTAAATTGTTTCTGGACCTCTCCAGAAAAGCACATGGCAGCATCCAGGATACTCACAGAGGATGTTGCACAGGCAGAGTCAGTCCCATGCAGACGATTGAATCACTCGACTACAAGTTGCCACAAGCAACTTTGAGGGAGGAAAACTAGTGATTTCAGTAGTTTGCACAGTTTTATGTACAACATGAGCAAAAGCCATGGGGGTTGAAATAATGTGGCTTGTACAAGAGCATCTCGGTATAATGTGTTCCGTCAGAGGATCAGTATTTATGTTAAGTGAGGTTTTCTCTTTTGGTCATGATTTCTCTCTTAAATCAGAATTGACCCAATTCCCAAGAAGCTGAGGCCAACAGCTGGTATTTTAAGTGGAAACCCTGGACGTATTATCCATGGTAGTTACTGAGTTACTTCTACCTGGCGGCCAGTGTGACGACTGTGGATCCCTCAAGGTTATTGCAATCGATTCAAATAGCGTACAGATTACAGGAAGAGTACTTCTGGATTAGCTACCGGGAGGTAGTACCCACATTTCAGAAGTAACTGGAATGTTTTTCTCTCCTTGGAGGCCTGAGGCTAAGTGTTAAAGAAAGAGGCTCCAGCAGATGGTTAAGCCTCATATTATGGAGTCACAATGCAGATCCCATCCCGGTTACAGTGAGATTTGTGTTTGCATTTTTTACATTTTTGCCATTAAACCAGATTTGTTTGCATCTTTGCTCCCAAGTTTGTTTCATTGATAGACAAACATCAAATGGAGACATTTGAGAAACTCTGTTTTTAAAGTAATGACAACAAACAACAGTGGCCATACAATGATTAGCCAATTATTAGCTATTGAGTAATTGAACCTCTACTATCCTGCAGGATGTCAGAACCTGTTCATAGTCTTTATTTAAAGATGGATGACGCGTCTCCACTTCCTCCCACTATCCAGAAATGAAGTCAAAATATCCTGGACGCGAATGCTGCCATCTTATTCATTTGCAGCCAGAGTTTGTGCAGCAGCAGTCAAGCGTATCAAGGTTCCTCTGATGCACGCAATATCCCTATCAGTTGAAGTAGTTGTGACACTCTATCAGACATCAGAAGTAAAATTGATTAATATCTGGTTTAGATGCTGGAAGAAAACTTGCTTGGAGGATAAGAGCTGCGTCATTTCAAGAGTCATTTGAACCAGTAGTGACTGCTGCTTGTATCCATTCCCATTTCAGACAAAAGCCAGATGTTGGTGGGTGTTAGTGGGTTTTTTGACCAGTGGAAAAGGGGCTTAAGTGTAATTTTGATAAGACATGTTGTTACTTGTCATCACGAATGACCAGTCACCCATGTCTCGCTGAAGAAGATAAGTATGAGGTTCTTGCGTGTTTGCTCAGCTCGTGGATCATGTATGGTGCAATTTAGGTGCATCTATTGACACAGCACCTCTGTATTCCTTCAGTATGTTTGTGTGGATAGATGGAGGGTGATGCTAATCTGTCTCTGAGTTACAAATCCAAACCATCTGCCAAAACACTGACAGCCCCACCGTGACCCTGAGCCATGCCGGCTAACAACAACCTCGGTAGCCTGGTGAATGTGTGTACATGCTACTGTAGGTCAGCAGGCTGCCGTGATCCAGTCACAGTCAAGCTATCATTATGTTTTGTTAAGTGTTACACATAGAGTGCCTTTTTATGCAGAGCTTGAACCGTTTCTCTCTGCAGGGAAAAGTGACTGAAGCCGTTACAGCATTTGCAGCAACTCACAACTCGTGTTTTCACATTTCAGGTCAATGCCTGGATAAAATAACCGAGACACAACAATGTCAATTAGTGAACTTGAGATGTGAAGTCAAGCTTTGGAAACAGCCAGGTTAGCTGTTTCCCCCCTGTATCCAGTCTTTGTGCCATATTTAAGGCACAGACATAACAATGGTATTGATTATTGTTATTCTTGTTTTATTCTTAGTTAGAAAAAATAAACGAATACCCCAAATAAAAAATATGCTTTTAAATGGCTACGGCACAATATTTCTTGAAAAATAGACATTTGTAGTCACTCTCATCCTGATCTCAACTTTCTCTCCCTATGTCAGGGACATTGTGATACATATTTTAATATCTTTAAAACTGTATGTCACATAATTTTGATCAGTCACAAAATATTTAAGATATTAAAAGATGTACTAGTCACAAATTCCCTGACACCCCATATATCCGGCTCCTTATCTAGAAGGTTATGAATTCCTCTCGTGTTTATTCCCACTGTAATTCATCTGAACAAAATATTTGTTTTGTTTCCTCAGGGGGATAGAGGAGCTCCTGGGCCTGTCGGACCACCAGTAAGACTTTGATAATGATGCTACACTGTTACTTGTTACTACTATTCTAAGAAGTATCCAGTACAGAGTAATTGTTGCCTGAGATAAACACTGATGGTGCTAATGTTAACATATCACATCATCAAACTTCTTAAGAGGTACATTATGACAACCTCCTCCAATGCCACCATGTCTGTCAGAAGTTGACTCTGCGCTCCCCTCTAGTGGATGCATTGCCTAACGACCATTCCAACGTAAAGGACGAAGGTGTCAGTTGTATTGGACGTATCTCTTTTCGTACATAAAGGCAGCATAAACCAGCCTTTTCATTAACTTAATTTGTCCAAATAATGTTTAGAAAATGTTTGTCTCATGATTCATATATGGCACATTTGTCTACAAGGGTCCTCCAGGCTCCTTTAATTTCCTGCTCATACTCATGGCTGACATCCGCAATGACATCGCTGAACTGCAGAGCAAGGTGTACGGTCGGCCGTTGCCCTCGCCGGTGGAAGACTTCTCTACAGTCCCAGAAAGCTGGAGGGTCAACATGGACAGTCTGGACACGGGATCAGGTGAGGAGGACAAAGAAGCTCCATCTTGAACAGGGGGAGAGGAAGAGGAAACCAGACAGGACAGACCTTGACTGAAATATTTAAAGAACCCCGTTCAAATACACTTTATGTCGGATGTCAATATTAAGAGTGGTTTGTTTTAATTTTTTTTTTTTATTTAACTGTACTTTATATGTCTTTTGATCACAGATGTTTATTTTTGTATGATATACAAGATTATATGTAATTTTATAACAAAAGGAGCAGACTGTGCAAATGCATGTTTTTTATTGGACATTTTAAGAAACATATGGTTCCTTCACAGCACATTAAACAAGTCTCTCGTGGAAGCTGTTTGCTCCTCGTTGCTTTGTGACACTTTTGTGCTTCTGTTCCGTTTCACACGAAACAAGGTTCCACCAAAAAAACGAAGAATGAATCAACTGACATAATCACACTTGAATACATTTACCAAATAGATTCAAGGGATGTTGGAGTGGAGAAATAAAGCTGCAGGGTGACTGCAGCCTTCTGTCCTCATCTGTGAGATACAAGTACAGTCGTAAGCAGCAGCAATTTGTAATCAGTATGCTGATTGTTTTTCTTTTTTTCAATTAGTCAAGTAATTATCTGCTCTGTATAAAATCACTGAAAATAGCAGTGAGTAAGTGACAGTCTACGAAGAGCAGTGGTGTTATTGCCAGTTTCCCAGCAGGTAGCTGGTTATAGGTTACTTGTGTATTTACCTTGTGTAAAACCAGTGTTTAACTCAGTTCCTGCAGGAAACTGTCAATCCAAAGTTTCCATTGAGTCACTGTCGCTTTCCACTAACTATGAAATCTAATGCCCATCTGAACCACTTTCACTCAGGCTGTTCGATGGATTCATGGATATAAGACTGAGTGAAATTCTAACGCTAGTTCACTCTATTCACCACTAGAGGGCGACCTTCTCAAAGCCAACAGTCTAATTCACTAACCTTTATGACATTCTGGTTGACTTCCTGGCTGCAGTGTCATAACACTGAGAAACTGTTAATCCCAAGAAGTATTACGATACATTATAATGTAACTGTAAGGAGAAATATACTTCATATTGTGTTTTCCTTTATTGAAATTAACAATCTGTAGAACTTGTAGTCAAAAGGTTGAATTTGTGGATACATATATAAATGAAATCAGATTAAATAAACAACTTTATGTCTTTTTTTAAACTATGTCACATAGTGGGCTAAACAGTTTACTAAATGTTTGTATACCAGCATCAGTAACAAATGCCTCTCTACAGATGAAAGATCAGAAAATAGATGTACAGAGCATAACATGATATTATTTCCAGCCATTATCCACAATAACTCCCCCTGGTTCATCTAAAATACTGACGGCTTTGAAGTCAGATATTATATGTTCTCCTTCAGTTTTTGTGGAAGAGGCTGCTGGGCCTCTGAAGTGAGAACGAGGTATTGGTGTTAGGTTTCCAGCTGTGTTTTACACATGCAGCCTTTTCTGAAGTCATGACCTTTGTAGTTTTGTCCTTTTTGTCGCTCATAACTCTTATTTATTTCACTTTGTCTTCATTTGGAAGAGGAGAAACTGCAGATAGGATCTTGGGGTGGGGGGGAAGAAGATGATGTCATATTTTCAGGAAAAACAAGAACATGCAATAAAACTCAAAACATCCTGTTCAAGAAACCTTCAGTGTCATTTATCAACGCTGGTCCAAACATGTTGTAACTTCCCTCCAAGTTCTTCATCAACCACAGGAGAATAAAGCAACTCAGCACATCTGTTGAGTGAGTATGGGAACTTTACTTGACTTATTTCTTTATTACACGTCTAATAATAGGCTCATATGTCTGCATGGGGAAAAAAAGAAAGGGAAGTCCCAAGAATTATTTTAAACACATTTCCTCCATTGCTGTTGGTCAGTGTGAGTTAACCTAACAAGCTATGGTTTCTTTTTTAATCAACTTTTTAATGTATATTTGTAATGTTCAATTTTTGTTTATAGAGATTCAGTCATGATAATTCTTGTACTTAAGATCAGTAACAGCAACAAGAAATAAAACCACTGCCCTGCAAAGCTAAAATTAGTCGGAAAACACCCCCTAAAATATATAAATTTGACAAACACTATAACAAAAGTTCACTTCGTGGTCCCTGCATGTGAAGAAAAGATGATCATACACTGTCTATGGTTTCTTCTTCAAACTGTCATTCTTCAAGTTTGGGGAAAAATATTACACAGCAGAAATCATCCAGTGCCCCTTAATGTCCACTAGGTGGCAGTCATTTCTCAGTCACATGCAGTGTGTGCTGATCAAAGTTTACAGGCCTTTTGAATGATGCACAGCAAACAGTGTTGGTGAACTCATTAAACTTCGCAGTTCAAAGAGAAGCAGATGAAGACGATCAAAACACAATCATGAATAAAGCTTTGTGGACATTTTCCCTCAGCTTCACTTTTCTTTTTTATGTCCTGACTTAGCAGATCATTATTATTTATTAACATCAAGAGAGGCCGGTTTCTATCGGTGCAATGATCTAAAACTTTTAATTGCATTATTACATATGCATTAGCTGAAAGTCAAATGCTATAGACAGTCTTTCCTGTCAACTATTATGAAAATAACCTTGTAATCTGAATAATTATCAATATTATCACCATGCCAACCGTCATTATATAGAATGTTTCAAACTAAAGATCACATGGAGAGGGATCCTTTAAAACCATTAAATGCCTCCTTCATTAAACGCAACATCATTGTTTCATAAGAAAAGAGTTGATGTCATTATTTGTATTTAAAGAGCGACTGATATTAAAACTCCTGCGCACATCTTCACTACAAGGTCCTGATAGAGGGGACATGGATAAAAAAATTAATATATTTCCCCCCAAAATCCTCTCTGGAAGTAATTAATCACCATCATACGAGCCTTTAAAGATTTCAAATATTTGCTGAAGTGGCCCCTTGTTCCTAATTATATCTCCCTGCTCGTCCCCCTCATTATTTAGAACTATACCCACAAAGGGACGCACTGCTGAATGGGAGCTGTCACCCAGTCAAAGAAAATGTTACATAGCAAATGAATGAGTGAGTTACTGTGCGGCGATAAAAGGCCTTAATGAGGTAATTTTATTAGTAGTGGCTGCCCAGAACTGTTGGACGCAGATGGAAACAAACAGAGAGGGGCAGCATAGAGAAAATTAGTGTTACCCAATTCATTAATTAATGCATTAGTGTGGGCAGCAAATTAACTGCCCCAAAAATCCCCCATTCAGTGAAGATTATGATGGAGAAAGAAAATACATTGTTGCCCTCCAACGTAATTACAAGACAGTGCAAATTCAATTCTAATGAGGCGAAAGGCACCCCCTTAACATGCATCCCCTAGTTCCCCCTCTAAAAGGGGCTCGCTCTTAAGTTTAAGGAAGTACTGAGAGTGAAGGAGACAATAATGAGAGATCGGCCCGGCCCTGAGTGCTTTATACGCTGCAAACAGGTAAAGAGGATTGAATGGCTCTCTTTCTGGGACTCCTGGGGGGCCTGTCTTCCCAGCACAACAACACTTGGCCCTGAGAAAAGGGGTCCACCGAGGAGCCGGGGAGGGGGGGGTGGATGAATGGACCTGTGCTGCAGTGGGTCAGACTGAATGGCCACAAGTTCTTCAATGGTTGCAAACTCTGTTGTGCCGGGGGCTCCACACATGTACACAAACACAAGCACGCACAAACACACACACACACAGGAGCACACGTAGACGGCCCTAACCCCTCCACCTCTCCCTCTCATCGAGTTATCTTTACACAGGCTTTGTCTCCTCTAATTGGAGCTGATGAGGGACTAATTGGTAGCTTTTTTTACAACACCCAGTACTTAAGCGATGGCAAACCGAGGGAGGCGGCATGAGTGGAGTTAATGAGAGGCTTTGCACAAATAAAAGATTTAGTGTGGGCCCGTTTCACAGAATGGGAGAAAAAGAAAAGTTGAGGATATCCTTTGTGTCCTCGCCATCTTTCACTCATGTGCAGGTATCTGAAAAGGCGAGGGAGCGATGGAGGGCACACATGCGGCCGCCCCGAAACGTTGAGCACTTACTTGTGCGCATAAAGAGATCTGCGCCGTATTGTTTGGGGCCCACAGTTTAGTGTGTCTGTTAATAATGAGAAAAAGGGCTGCTCCTCAAATGAATGTGGCACAGTCCTCAGTGGACAATAAGTGGCCTCTCTTCCCTGGACCACACTGGACCGTGCTGAGGCAATCAGAAGTAAAGGTTTTGGTCCCTCAGTATTGTGCATGGTGATGTGTCCAACAAACAATACAGCAGCAGGTTATATGAAAGAACCACATTTCTTTGTAGGTAATTGATGCAAAATATGAATAATCCAACTCAAAATCTGGTCTTGATTACTATAAATGAGGCTTTTGTGTCTCTAGTTGCATGTATATCCATCTATCTATATTGGTTTAGTGTAGAAAAATCCGCCCTGTGGCTCAGGAGATACAGCGGGGTTGTCTTCTAACCTAAAGGTTGGTGGTTCGATTCCAGTCTTCCACATTCGGCATGCTGAAGTGTCCTCAGGCAAGATACTGAACCCCAAATTGCCCCTGACGGCTCTACTGACAACGTGTGAGTGATGTGTGATAGTGTAAGTGCTGCACAAAGATGCATGAATGTGTGCGTGAATAGGTGGATGGCAAAATTGTACCATAAAGCAAGTTAAGCGACCGTCAGGAGTACAAAAGTGCAGTATAAATACAGACCATTACCCACTAATTTACTCTGGTCCTCCTGGATCAGTTTGAGATTTGCATCCTGGGGGCAAACTCAAGAGCACAGCAGGTTGGACCACGGGACGTTTCCCTGAGCATGCCGTCATCTCAGCAGACATCTGCGTTCATGTGATAATGGTTTGCTTTGTGCCTCCAAACACCGCGAAGCAACAGGCTTCATTAACTAAGCCGCCGTGTCACACCGGGAGGTGACGGGCCACTCTCCCTTTCCCCCTAATGTGACGCAGGGGTAATACAAACATCTTCACATTCCCTGTGGAGCCCCATACATCGCTAAAATGTTATTTGTTTTATCCGATTAGACCAATTCAGAGCCTCTTAAACCAAAAGACGACGTAAAACTTGGCTAAAACCAAACAAGGAAAACATTAAGATATCAGGTTGATCAGTCAAAACCAGAAAATAAATGAAAGAACAATTTAAACTACATCAATATATATAGATTAATCAAATGCAGACTAAATCGATCTAAGGAGAAGGTATTATTTCAATTTGAGTTTAGACGTCACTAGTACACGCTCCAGTAATAACAGTATCGCCGCAAAACGTCGATCCACTTGCCGTCACCTCCAAGATACAGCGTCGTGTAATTCACTGGCCAAATATTTGTGCTGACTCGTGATAAACTATTCACAGTCTCAGTGACCCATTAACATCCTACAGGATCCCCCATTGTCCGCCACTAAATGGGCCCATTAGCATCGCCATTGTCATTTAAATCCCCTGTTTCCCAACAAAGAGCGCGGTTTAACTTTCTAATGGGGGACTTCCTCGAACAAAGCGAGGAGGCCTCTAATTTCTCTGCTTCCTAAATCCACTGGAAACCTGTGAGAGTTCATCGAGTTTCAGATGCTACACGAGAGTTAGCATCTCAGTTATAATTTCATGTACTTAGAATCTCGTGCTGTATGATGTTTCCTTTAAGCTTCAGTCATTTTATCTACAGTACCACAGGTTGTTTATGAACTGTTCTTACTTTCTTAAAAATATTAAGCTCGATCTTCTCCCTAATATTCACCTTTCAGATTCCTCAAAATGCATTTCATTATTGTGTCTCTCTTACATAAACATTGAAAGTCTTTGTCTTTGAGCTGATTTTAACTGTACAACTAGGAAGTTGTCTTTTCATTGCTTTTTTGGTGGTTTCTTTGTTTGTTTGTCTGTGTATTAGCCAGATTACACAAAAATTACAGAACCAATCTAATTGAAACTTGGTGGAAGGCCGGGATATGGGCCAGGGAGCAATCCATTAACTTTTGGAGCAGATTCGATAAAGGAGGAATGCACTCACCAAGTGCCCTTCTAGTTTACCTCTAATTATTCTGGTACAAATTGATTTTTTGTGTGATTGTTGCTCATAACTTCCATTTGAATCCACATCTGCAGTGGACTCAGATGTGGATGTAAATGGAAGTTTTGTACCAGCAAAAACAAACTCTACCTCTACCGCTGAGAGAAAACTCAATACATCTGATTTCATTATTTGCATTTTCACACTTTCATCACCCTTTCAGCCCTTTGAGCAATTACTTATTAGGAAATTGTGGGTAAAACGCAAATACAACAGCAGACAGAGTAAAAACAATCTTATGGTATCTGTTGTAATATGATTGGCACTATATGTGTTGCATTTGAAATTAAAGAAGTAAAAGACATTCTGCTCTGGAAACCTCAGCTGCTGTGTGATTGAGGCTAAATGATTTGTAAAGGTGGAGAAATAGTTCAGTGGTAAACATGCATAAGAAAAAGAAGGTCACAAAAAGCTACAGACCAGCTCTGTTCTTACATCTCATATAAAGAAAATGCTCATGAAATTAAGCATAAAACCCTCCTGCGGTAAACACCATGCAGATCAGTCCTTGCCATTTGCTGATCATTTGCCAGAGTAGTCAAAATCCCCAGATTAGTGTCACCACAATAGCCTGTTGTTGTCCTGAGGTTCGTTCCTGAACCAGTAATCACAGCCCCTCACAGAAAGTGATGCTGCGCCTCCAGGAAGAAGCTGATTTAGAGTAAATAGAAAGTGAGTGGCACACAATTGTGTCGTTTCCCCATCACCCACTGAGGCTTTCAGACAGCGATGAAAGCTCCTGCAGCCGACATGACTTAAGTCACCTCACCTTTCACCGACCTCGTGCACGCCCACGAGCCGCTGAAGAGCAGGACTGCGATGTTTATTGTTTTCTTTCACGACTAATACAGGACAGAAGATAAGGGTTGTTGGGGGTATAGGTTCCTCATAGGTTAGATTAGATATACTTTATTCATCCCACAACGGGGAAATTTACTCTAGGTGCAGTCTGTGCAGGATACATAAAATTAACTTTTATTATTGATCCCACCGAAAGTAACATAAGAAATAACAGACACTAAACTTATAGACGAATTACCATTCATATTTGTGTTACCACAAGATAGACAATAGGATTAAATCCAAAATACAAGCCACGTAGTAAACTCTCTAGTACTCTAGTAACTGTGTGTACTGGGCACCATGTTGCCCTCAGTACTGTTACCCGCACTGCTACGCCCCTGCTCATATATTGTGCTGAGAAGAGAGAGAGATGATAGGGAGGGAGAGAGAGAAAGAAAAGAGAGAAAGGCAGGGAGAGAGAGAAAGGGAGGGAGAGAGAGAGAAGAGAGAAAGGGAGGGAGAGAGAGAAGAGAGAGGATGAAGGGAAAGACACAGTGAACAGAGTGAAGAGAGAGAAAGAAAAGAGAGAAAGGCAGGGAGAGAGAGAAAGGGAGGGAGAGAGAAGAGAGAAAGGGAGGGAGAGAGAGAAGAGAGAGGATGAAGGGAAAGACACAGTGAACAGAGTGAAGAGAGAGAAAGAAAAGAGAGAAAGGCAGGGAGAGAGAGAAAGGGAGGGAGAGAGAAGAGAGAAAGGGAGGGAGAGAGAGAAGAGAGAGGATGAAGGGAAAGACAGTGAACAGAGTGAAGAGAGAGAATGAAGAGAGGGGAGAGAGAGATAGAAGAGAGAGAATGAAGGGAAAGAGAGAGAGAAGAGAGAGAGAATGAAGAAATAGAGAGAGAATGAAGAGAGGGAAAAGGGGGGATTCAGGAGAGAGAGAATAAAGGGAAAGAGAGAGAGACAGAGAGAAAGAGAATTAAGAAATAGAGAAGAGAGTGAGAAGAGAGAGAGAATGAGAATTAAGAAATAGAGAAGAGAGTGAGAAGAGAGAGAGAATGAGAGGAGAGAGAGAGAATGAAGAGAGGAAAAAGGGGGGATTTTTAAGAGAGAGAATAAAGGGAAAGAGAGAGAGACAAAGAGAATTAAGAAATAGAGAAGAGAGTGAGAAGAGAGAGAGAATGAGAGGAGAGAGAGAGAATGAGGAGAGAGAGAGAGAATGAGAGGAGAGAGATAGAACGAGGAGAGGGAGAGAGAAGAGAGAGAGCGATAGAGAGACACAGAGAATGAAGCAAGAGAAACCGTCCAATGAGAAAACGCCCTGTTGGCCCTCCAGGCTTCCCGTCATGCTCCGGGACTGAGCGCTACGTCAGCAGTGATACAAACATGGCGGAGTCCTCAGCGCGGCCGCCGGGCTGCAGCGCTCCTGCGTTGATATTAACTTTCCTCACTACGTTATTATTCCAGCGCAGCCT
This sequence comes from Paralichthys olivaceus, assembly GCF_024713975.1. Taxonomy (NCBI): domain Eukaryota; kingdom Metazoa; phylum Chordata; class Actinopteri; order Pleuronectiformes; family Paralichthyidae; genus Paralichthys; species Paralichthys olivaceus. Next base: position 9,092,429 of record NC_091110.1, read on the forward strand.
CGCGGACCTCGCCGCAGGTGCGTCCGCCACGGAGGAGGCTCCTCACCGCCGCTTCGAGTACAAATACAGCTTCAAGGGTCCGCATCTGGCGCAGAGCGACGGCAGTATCCCCTTCTGGATCCACACTGGAAGTAAGTTTGTGTCCAGCTGTCAGCATCCAGCTGCTCGGCCTCCGGTTCTAACCCCGACACTCTGTGTGAATGCAGTCCGCTCAGAAGCGTCATGTCGGCGGCTGTTTTCCGCTCCTCACGTCGTGTTCGGTTGTTTGTGTGGTTCATTCAAAACTGCATTGACAAACTGATGGATTTAAGCAACCGAGCTTCACCTCAAAGTCCCTGTGACACTCACACGTGTGAACATTCAAAACCCAGGTTTAAAAACAGCTCGTTATGTGTCCTGACTCCTGCAGGAGTCTGTGCTGACACATGCATGTGAAGTATTGAACTTTCCTCCTCAGGAAACAGGCCTTTGGATTCTTGCATCACACAGTGAGTTGTCCAGCTGCTGACATGAGCGATCAATACAGAGATTACAGATATTCCCTGTAAATCAGCGTCAGTGAGTCTGAACATTATCAATGAATCTAGACATTATTCTCCAGTTTAATCTGAAATAAACACATTGATGAACTAGATTGAAACTCAAGGGGAAACATCTGGCGAGTCCACTTATGAAACTACATTTAAATTAACTAGTTTCTCAACCCACTCTGCACCAAATTGCACACACTCATAGATTTCAGTCCCCTACATATGCCTGAGTTCTATTTGTCAAGACATGAATCTTTTTCTGTGAAACGCCCTGTCTCACAATACCGTGAAAACAATTTCCTGGATCCGCACCAAGGTTTATTGGGCTCTCCCCGCTCCAAACGCTGATGAAAACATTACCACTTTGGTGGAGGTCAAACTTTAGAAATCCACCCTCACAGTTTCCTTGAGTCAACATAGACCTTAAAACAAGGAGGCTGTCGAATATAAGGAGCCTGCAGCAGGACTCAATACCCTCAGGCTGCCATTACACACAAGTTGTTTGTTTTGTTCCATCAACGGCCCAAAACTCAAATTAAGTTCTGTCAACTGTCACATCAGACGAGCACTGAAGCAATATAAAGGAAGAACTGAAACTGGGTCGTTTGGTGTTTTTGCTGTAAAGAAAATAGTACAAATTACCCTATTCAAGTTTTCATTATATTAAAAAGAGAAAAGCAGCAAGTATTGACTAGTGGTGAACAGCTTAAATGGCTCTTAGGAGAAAGCATTCCTCCCCCAGTCTCCTTTAATTAAATCAGGCCGCATCAAGTGGCACACGCTGATCGATATCAGTTCCCTAAATATTTCTGATATTTTTCAACAACATCCATGAATTATTATTTGTTGGAATGTTTCACCCAAAACTTTTGTGAGTTCTTTGCTGACCCATACCACATCCTTCCACTGAGTTAATCCTTCATACAAACAGACACAGGTGTAATAAGCACAGTACAAGTGCACAAATCTTCATGTGACACAAGTCTTGATTGTACAAACAAAAATGATCGGAAGAAAATATCTGGTGTCATTGGACATTGGACAGGGTATTGTTTCAATAGAGAACATCAAACTTACCTTGTCACTGAAATCCTTCCTCTCTCCTCCTTCCCAGATGCTATTCCCAGCGCTGACCAGGTCCGCATCACACCGTCTCTCAGGAGCCAGAAGGGCTCCGTGTGGACGAAGAACCCAGTCAACTTTGAACACTGGGAGGCCGAGGTGACCTTCAGAGTATCTGGAAGAGGCAGAATGGGAGCGGACGGTTTGGTAAGGAGGGTGACACTGCCGGGGAGCGGGTCAACAAAGCAGGAGAAGCTCTCTGGAGAATTTCATGTAGTGTGCAAGTTATTAGTGGAAAAACTGATGTCAAACTTATCAACACTGAGCTGAGATACTCAATGTATTTATCACTGTATGAATCTAAACTATGGGCTGGGTGTTATACCTCAATACTAGTAGAAAACAAACGGTGTCTGTGGCATCGAGCATCAAGAGCGTGACGATTTTAAATGCTTGATGACATTGGTGCTGTCTTTTGCAGATATTTCATAATCTGAATCAGCAAATCTGTCCCCCGTTTGACTGTTATTCTTTATGAATTAAATAAATAAACAGTTGTAGAAACATGCTAATATTCCCCAGACTGACGTCTGAAAAGTTTCGTGTTTGCATCGTTGCAGAAGCTGATGCGTCATCAGAATCAATCCCCAGATCTAATCTGCACGACCCTGCAATCTATTGTGCCTTAAACTGAATAATTTCCAATCTAATATTTGAAATTGAAGAACTATAAAACTAAAGAAACTAAACCTTACCATACATTTACCATGCTGATATGAAATATATAGATTGCTTGTAATTGGAGCGGAGTATGAGATCAGCTGTATAAAGCTGAGCACCTGCTGCCTCTCAGACTCTGAATCTCAAATATGGAAAAACCTGTATCTGAAGCGAAGGTGCACTTCCAGTTTCAGGAGGTGTGTCATGCCCACAGGGGGAAGTGACAAGTATCTCCACACCTGGATAAAACAACAGAGCAGTATATTAAAATCTTGAGGTAGCCTGCCCTGTAGCAGTCCTGATGAATAGACCCAGGTTATTATTATTTTCACCATTATTATGTGTAAGAGTTGTTTTTGAGCCAAATTGCACTGATGAGAAGAAATGACGTGCTGTTCACAGACAGGAGGTTTGTGAACTGCTAAAGCATAACAAATACTTCCTTCTGTCACTTGTCTGACATCCTGTCCTCACTAATCCTGTTATATTTACACTGGAAGACCACCGACTCCTCAAAACTGAATATTACCACTTCTTAATCTTTAACTTTACAAATGTCACTGAAACAAATATTAAGTTAAGTATGTTTGCCGTTTTGTTTTGTGTTGACAGGCTGTGTGGTTCACAACATCACAAGGCCTCGACGGCCCAGTGTACGGAGCCGCCGACCACTGGAACGGAGTTGGAATTTTCTTTGACTCTTTTGACAACGATGGAAAGGTCAGTGTCAGCTTTTCTCTTCCAACCATGATGCAGGCTACTTGCACACTACGCTTTAGTTTTAAAACACATCACTGTTGCCACGTTCACGCCTGCTGTCCACACTACTCTGGAGTTGTGCCTAAAACAGAAGTTTGGAATCAATGACACAGTGAATGGTCACAAGACAGGGATCATTACTGATTTGGAGCTTGTGTGGACAGAAATCAGTTTCAAACGCCATTTTACAATTAAAACATATTTACATGTGGAGCTTTGTAAACAGCACCCGAGCAGATACCTGAGCTAACACCATTCAGTCTTTGTTTGCAGCCAGGTACAAAATCTTCTGCTGCAGAGTTTGATTGTTATCCACTGCTGTAGTCAAATAGGAAGTGTGGTGAAAAAATAAAAATATCTGTTGATCACTGGCAAGTCATTTACCATCTCATTTGAGTAGTTTTTATTTGTGCTCAGGAACCAGTTTGATATTTTGCATGAGATTACCTAAATAAATGTACTCGATGTGAAGGATTAATGCGTCTCCTTGTCGTCTCATCCTTATTCCAGAAAAATAACCCGGCCATACTTGTTGTGGGAAACAATGGCAACCTTGTTTATGACCACCAAAAGTAAGTAAACAGTTCTCTCGCTTAGATCTGATGTCATCACTATCTCAAAATTTTAACAACTTAAAGAAGATTAGGAAATATGATTATATTTGCTTGGAAAGTAAATAATCCTCCATTTTTCCTAATCTCCCTCGAGCCAGTGAAAGCTTTAAATCACTCTTTCAATTCCAGTTTGTCTTAGAGTTCACAGTGTTTTCCAAACCGAGTGTTTACAAAAACAGACTTGGAGCATTCATTTTTTATTCACCTACATATTAAAAGTTCATACCCATACATCCCACTGTGCTTTTCCAAACTCATGATCCATTTCTATGTGAAGCCTGGTTTTAGTTCTATTTTTGTCTGATAATATTGTGTTCTTCTGGCAGTGACGGCACAACACAAGCCCTCGGTACATGTTTACGAGACTTCCGCAACAAACCGTATCCTGTCCGAGCCAAAATAATATACTACAAGAAGACACTGACGGTAGGAAGCAACACGGACACACAGCCCCATGGCACAGAAAAACTGTTATTTATCACAAAGTTTATGGTTAAAGAGTTAAATATCAGAATTGCAGAAAAATAATTAAATTTTTTTGTAGTGATGGTTTGATAACGACATCTTAGAAATTTAAGAAAAAAAAAATAAAGATAGATAGATAGCCATAAATCAGGCGATATGTCGGTTTGATCAGTATTTTTATCAGCTGCAATATCGTTCTTTCCTCCTCCTCAGGTGATGATCAACAATGGTTTCACTCCAGACAAAGACGACTATGAGTTCTGCACAAAAATTGAAAACATGGTCATTCCCACTGAGGGTTTCTTTGGCATTTCAGCCGCCACTGGAGGTTTAGCAGGTACTACTCTGTTCTCTATGATTTAAAAAAACAAAACCTTTTAAAGTGTGTATTTACTTGTTTAAAAAGCAGTGGCACATTTCTCTGTAGCAATCCAAATTTAACTCCACTGTAAAACATTCAGGGTATTTCCCCATCATAACATTATCCTCATTATTACTTTCAAAGTAACAGTAGTATGATATTCCTCCATCACTTAAGTTTCTCTACCACGACAGCAGTTTATTACTCTGTATTTCCCAGATTGTTCCCAAGATACTACTTACTCATTACTGCTTTGTTATTACTATGCTTTATTTCCAATAAGCATCATTGTCTAATTCAGAATTTCTTTCCTCCCTCAGATGACCATGATGTCTTGTCCTTCTTGTTATTCAGACTCACAGAACCAGGCCAGCAACCGGTAACTACATTTTCCTAGAGCTCCTCATTCTCTCTCTGTGCTGTGTGCAACTTACTTTTCTGCAGCTGTGTGTCTCTGTGTGCGCATGCACGCATGTGCACAATATAGCCTAAGCTCGGCCTCTATTGAGCTCAGAGTGGGCTTTTTTTTTCTCTTCTCCATTGAAGCCTCCACCTGAATCTGAGATTCCTAAAGAAGAGAAGGACAAGTACCAAGAGGAATTTCAGAACTTCCAGCAAGAGCTCGACAAAAAGAAAGAGGAGTTTCAGAAAGAGCACCCAGACGTCCAAGGAGAGCCAAGTTAGTGTTCTGAAATCATACGGCCCAATTAATTATGTAAAAGGCACAGCGAAAAAAATCATTAAGAGTAAAACTGTTTATTATCAGCTTTTATTGTTTTATCTTTTTTATATAACAGGAACAAACTAAATTAAAATTTAGAAAAATTCAGAATCATAATTTATATAAAAACATGAGCATGTCCAAATTGCCCCATAAAAGGTTTGTTGATTTAATTTCAGTTAGTTTCAATCTTTACATCTTTGTTTTCCTCTTCAGTTGAGGACTTGTACGAGACTGTGAATGACAGGGAGATCCGGCAGGTGTTTGAAGGCCAGAACCGGATCCACCTGGAGATCAAACAGCTCCACCGGCAGCTCGCCATGATCCTGGACGAGCAGCGCAGATATGTCTCCGTTATCACCGATGAGGTCGCCAAAAAGGGGACAAACATCGAGTCGGGACAGGTGGGCATTTTACTGCCAGAATCTGTTACACCAGGTCCACACAGTGAAAGACAGTACAGGATTATAAAACACTTCATTTCATCTAGAATTCTCCTTTTCACACAAATAAAAATGTAGAAATCCAAATGTTTCTGGAAAACCGAGATTCATTTCTTATCACTGTGTTAATCTAGAAGTGTAAACCTGCTCAAACTGGAGAAAAAAACACAATGTTAGACTGTTATTTCTGTTTTCCTTCTATAAACAGTTTTTATGACAGCTTAGAAAAACGTATAAACCTGTTTTTATGACAGCTCTTATCAAATGTCAACATTGACGTGTTTGATTCCCAGACCACTGTGCTGTATTTGCTTTCTAGGTGGATTCTGCCAGTCCGCAGTTGAGCTCCGTCTTGACCACCCAGCAGGAGGTTCTCAGAAACCTGAATGAGTTGAAGTAAGTAACAACAGCTTCTATTGTTGATGACTTTCGGTCTTAAAAAACGAGCTGTTGTTTGTGCAACCGTGGATGAAGAGAGCGATCTTTGATACTCGAGAAAAACAAGGGAAATCCTGCCGGTTAATTCCCTGAAATCATATTTAATCTCAGGATGCCGTGGCTGCAACATCGCAGGTGTCTGCCACAGTAACAGTTTCCTCCACATTTAGTCCGCTTGTGTCTCGTCTCTGCTTGTGTTGTTGACAAGGTACAAATTAAATGATTAATTTAATTTAAGAAGCACCACTCTCTCTCATGTGACCTCATGTTTGATAACTATCGGTGCTGCTCAGATGATTCTGAGGGCAGTTCTGAAGGTTTAAGACTGGCTCTGTAACCCATCACGCTACCAGACAATCTGGGCCGAACATCGGTATCGAGCTCAGGTTCCACACCAGATTTCTCCACTGATTCTCTGGGCAGCGAATCCTGGTTATATCGGCCTGAAACTCCTTTAGTCTGATCCCAGATAAAGAAAGTCATTTATTTGAAATATATTATTCCACATAATAAGAATCCTGTCATGTGTGATAGGTACAGTAAAGCCCAGCTGTAATCTTCTTCTCCTTCAACTGTAAAAAACGCTCTCCTTATCACTCTCAGATCCTGCACACTTTTTAATGCCAAGATAATACAGCTTAAGAGATTTTATGATGGTGTGCCTTCCACAGCAGAGACTCAGATGACTGTTTGATTTTGGTACTTACCGTGAGTAAGCCTGATTAGGTATAGAGAATGTAATTTTTTGATGTGAAGCGCTTTTATTTCGTCAATAACATATTTGTGCTTTTGTTCTTCTCGTGTAAAATGCTTGTGGGCTTAGTTATTGTGAGCACGCAAGCAATTTAAAATAAAACGTCATCTTCAAAACCAAAGATTAGTGAGTGGATTTAAATCATTATTTTCCTAGTTTCCCTAAATAATTAAATCATAAACATTTTTAGTTGCTTAATCATAGCCTTTACATTTAGCTCAGCTTGTAATTGTTGAGAAAATTAAAACATGTTTTTTATTTTCTTCGTCAAATTGTGCCCTTTCAAAAATCAACAAAAAAGGTAGTGTTAATTTATTCAGTAATTGACCTGTCGCTGCCATTTCTTAATTTTAACCCACCATCTGCATAAAGAATTAATCAGAATCACAAGATATTAAAGATTTTATTTTATGTAACATTAATCTCTTAGTCTCATGTATCATAAAAGAACCAAGCTGTTTATATGCCCTAAATCCAACAAGACATTCATCCTCAATTGACTCTGCATACATGATTTTCTTTATTATATGGCTGACCCACAACTCACAAGGACTCTGACTTGTCTCAGATATTTAATTCCACACAGAAGCCTCTGTAAGTGAATTAAATCCTATAGATGGCAGGAAAAGACAGTTTCTGTAATAGTTCAATTTCCAGAAAGCACATTAACAGAGTGGTCACTGGAAGAGGACGTGGTGCAGCTGAATGAGCTGATTGACACATTAAATAAGTTCAGACCCGCGGCAGAAAGGCGGCAGCTGCCTCATTTTGTTCCTAATGTGAGCGACTGATCTGTATTACCTTGTAGATTAAGCTCTCAGTTTATCCTGACCCGTCTTTTTAAACACCCAAGTTGATGATAGGACTTCATCCGAGACTCCAAGGAGGGCTTTCCGCTCATAAATGGGTCAGTTGTCGTAAATAAAGATTAGATGCCGGCTTTAATAAATGCTCACTTACTTTCTCAAGGGAGATTTTTTTGTCCTCTCCCCCTCTCTATGTGAAACAAATTAGATTTTGTTTATATGTCATCCCTTGCTGTCCTCTCAGACCGCAGCCATGTGGCGGAGCAAGAAAAGGCCACATCTTAGCACCATTTTTGTCCTTATCAGATTAGTCGTCTTTAAATACATCTGTCATACACGGGCAAAACACAGTTTCCTTCCAATTGATTTCTTGTCACAATCCCCCTGCAGGGCCGTTCCGACTCACGCTGCTGGAATTCCTTTCATTTGTCATGTCACTTTTTTTTTTCTTTGTAATCGTCTTAGATGTGTTTAAGATGATAAAGGAAACTTATTGCTTCCTCCCTGCAAGTAATCAGCCTTGAGAAATTTCATTTTGTTGAGAAATATGATCCCAGCTTAGACATTTTCATTCTCTCCTAAGAATAGTTTATTCTGCATTTTAACCTCATTGACTTCTGAAATTGAAAGTAAAGACACAGATGCACAGAGGACTGGAGGACGCAGCGTTCGATCGTCCATGTTTATGTCTGTTCGAGGACATTTGACAATTAGGAACTTGAAAATATAATGATGCAGTATCACAAAAGAATAATAAAATATTATCGAAACGAATGATGGCGCTGATTCATAACAAGGCACCATTTTAGTATATAAACAAAACATAACAGGATGTGTATATCCCATTAGCAGATATTTGCAGTCACTTTTAACCTTATTAACTTAGCCTATTTACACGTCTAGATTCTATATGGCATTTTACTTATTGTATATATACAAATATACAACATCATATTTTATACACTATAAATGACATATACCGTGCAATATGTGCTCTAAATGGCACATACCATACGCTCTAGATGGGTTTAGCATCATGAGGAGAGTCTGGGTTACATATTCCAGATAGTGCTCCGCTGTGGTTTTTTATTAACCTCCTGTACTTGTAATCTGTTGTAAGAACATGTTTTTATAAGGGATTAATTTAGCAATCATGACCTCTTTTATCAGATGGTAATTTTCTGTTTTTCAAACTTTGAGAATATGCAGCCTCTTGTGAATAGGGATTAAAAGATTAATGTTGGACTATTTGTATGATGGTAAATAAATGATACCACACAGCATATTACTGCGTTATGTTTCCCAACATGAATTCACTCCGTGCATGTATTGATTAAGATTGATTTGATGATATTGACATTTGTTGATAATGTTCATCTACAGTTCCTGGTGACATCACTTTGTGCGTCCTCTCTTTGTCTCTGCAGAAACTCCTTTCATGATTCGCTGAAACAGATCAGCTCAAACCAGCTCCAGGGAAACGCAGCTGGTATTGGAACATATGAGACTGTTCAGCACTTCAACGAAATCAAGGAACATCTGCACACAGTCAAAAGAGACGTGGATCACCTGGTGCAGCGCAGCGCTCAGGTACAGATCAGAGTCTGGAATCGGACTCAACACTGACACTTCAGCTGCATCCACTGAACTCCCGAATGTTCCCTGGAATTTTCCCGAGGGGCCGAATCTGAGAATGCAAAATCTTTGAGTCATTTTCTCCAGACATGCACACAAACCTTTCCTACAAGTAGAAGGTCAGGAAAAGATTTTGAGTGAGCCCATGTGAGAACACGGCAGGAGAATGAATCATGTCCTGCTTCCTGCATGCTCAACACAAACACAACACTTGTCTGAATGCTCAGATATTTTCTTGTTGTTTTGAAGAGCTGACTCTGCAGTCTCCTGCTGCATTCTTCGCTTGTGAAAGGCAAACTCCGGAAAATGCCTGGACAAAATTTTCCAGACATTTTCTTGAGTTTTTGTCTGAACACGGCTTAAACAGTCCAGTTAGAATAAGATCAGGATTCAGTAGAATGAACTCTTCTGTGTGTTTCATCTATAGAATCCTGCTGAGAAGATCGTAAAGTGCCCTGACTTGCCTCCTGTGCCTTCCTGCTTATCCACCGTTCATTTTGTAATCTTCATCGTCATCCAATCAGTCCTGTTCTTCTGCTACATCATGTACAAGTAAGATACTTCTATTTTTTTTAAAGTTAATTTCTGCATGCTTAACGATCTATGACTTTTTAATTAATTCTCGGTTTCTCTTTTTTCCTCTTGTAGAAGTCAACAAGAAGCTGCAGCAAAGAAATTCTTTTGATGAAATTCTGAAATGAAAGTGTGTAAATGAGGGAATGTCCATTTTGGTAATTTGTTTTGGTTTAAATATTTTCAGACTGTAAGTTATTTTACTTGAAAAGAATAGTTTTGTTGATGGAGTTTATTTTAATTAATTGCAGATTTTTAATTTGATCAATCATTGTGTATGAATGCTAGTGTGAGACTTCCATCTTGATGCTATAACTTCCTTGCAGTATTTCTGATCGGTCAGATCTGTAGATTTTGTTTTCAAGAGCTGAATCTGCGACAGTCCCATTCCACGAAACCTGAAATCTAAAGAAAACAAACCTGTGTTTTGACTTGTGCAATTTTCTATAAAAGAATGCTGAACACTTGGTGAAGAAAACTCAGAGAGCAGATGTCTCCTTCTGTTTATCTTATTTGATCGAGTCACACGTGTCAGAATCTGACAAATCCTCCACCTGAACAATTTACATAAACTGAAAAAAGCTATTATTACACTTCTGCATAGTAACACAAGAACATGTATTAACATTCTACACTTCTGGATGTTTTCTAAAAGGAATGTCCCTGTTCTGAAAATTACATCATAGAGTTTTACAGTGTAAATCACTTAAATTCATTGATGTGCAAGTCGAATTGTCAGTGAGCTAATATGAATCCACCGAAAACACTTGACCTGACTGTGCCCCTTCCACACAACTGAACTGACTCTGTACAAGTAGAAGAGAAAACAAGGTGAAAAGTCTACAGTCATTCTCATGGCTCAGTGCTGCTGATAGCAATCTTTCAAATAAGAACATCTTTTGCTTTAGTCAGTTCAGAATTTGGTCCTAAACTAGTGGACATTTGACATTTTAACCCTTTGGTGATTTGACATTAAAGTTTAGTTTCACTAATCATAAAATAAACCATTATCTAAATGTTAATATATATATATATATATAAATATCCAAATGACCACATTTTATGACAGTTCATCTAATAATGGTTGATTCATTTCACTGAAGACAGAAGTCGCAGGTCTTTTTCACAGCGGACACGTTGACTTGTCTCACGGTTAGAAAAACTCAGATTACATTAACCATTTTAGGATCATAATTACATTATTTATGTTTTATAATTATGGTCATTTTTTTTATGTCAAAATGGCTTCTCTGAACAAAAAGTTGTCTACATACAACTGATAACTGTCGATGTTTCAGTCTGCTCCAAAATTATGGAGCGAGCGAGCGTTGAAAGAACAAATTCCGCGGTGTGTGGCGTGCTGCTGCTACGTAACAACAATACGATTACATTTGAATCGATGGTAAACCTGAAATCTAATCAGGGATTATGCCGACACTGAAGCAGTTTAACTGCACTTTCTTTTCCTTGAAAAACTCATACATGCATTTTATATCATATATTCTTTATTCTGCATATTCTGCAGGTTATTTCCTAGATATAGAGGAAGTCAATGGTAAATTATCTCTTTCACATTAAACCTACAGTTGTTCATGATATATTGTAAGAAGATAAAATGTATTAGTATTTGTCAGTGCTGTAGCTCTGCAGACAGGAACAACAGGTAGAATCACTAATCTTTAAAAAAAACTATAATTCCTATCATCGTCATAGAGGTTGACGGGGGGGCACAACACATTTATGGATCTATTTTCCTGCATAGTTTTCTAAAATCATTTCCCAAAAAATGTCAACAACATTGCAGTGTTGATTAGTAGCTAAGTCATCTTGCATTAAAGAATGAATGTGAATGTAAATGTAGAAATCACAGGACACATCTGATAACACATTTCTGAAATGTTTGACAGGTCAGAACTAGTGAGGTAACCAAAATAAAATGGACAAATGAAGCTTGAGCAATATCTCCTCCTGTCAATCATCTTCCCACGGAACAATAGCACGGCATGATGGGAGGCTCCAGTGCGGATAAACACGACTGTAATCCCGCTTCTCTCTCTCTCTCTCTCTCTCTCTCTCTTTCTCTCCACTCTGCTTGTCCTCAGCAATAAGCTGCACACGGGCCAGCCCGTACTTTACTAATACGATTAAGCAGCAGTGGGTGTGTGTGGTCACAAACTGAAGGCCCCTGTCTGCAAAACTCAATTTCTTTATGATAAATGCTGCAGCTTGCTCTGCCACAGAGTGCACTGAATGTCCAAAATAAAAAAGACAACATCCACAAAGGTCTGTCTGATTTAAATATAGAGAGAAACAGGCCATCTGCCTCTTAGTGTAGTGGAGCAGGGGGGATTAAATCCAGATTATGGCCGAGGCAAACCGTGTGTGTGTGTGTGTTTGCCTGTCATCAGTGTGTCCTTGGATCCATAGACAAGCAGCAGGTTAGCTTGAGAGCTACCACTGGATCTGACAGCTATAGGAAGCCAAAGCGGAGGGCGCCATAAAGGGGCAGCGTCGATACTTCCATCCAGAAAGCAGAGTAAACAGTCACAGAGTTCGAGATGGCTTTCTTGATCAAGAGCATGATTGGGAACCCCCTGTCAGGAATTGGCCTCGGTGGTGGAGGTGACAAAGAAGAGGAGGCCACCCCCACAGATCCAGCCAAAGCAGCGGGGATGACGCGCGAGGAGTATGAAGAGTACCAAAAACAGTTGGTGGAGGAGAAGTAAGTAAACAACAGGGACTGTAAAGCCCTTTATGAATTCATGTCATTGGTCTGTGGAAAACTGAATGGCTGCAGAATCTGACCTTGATGAGCTGCAATCCACTTTGTCAGTGTTTCATTTCCCCTGTTTTGCAACCACACTCCCATCCAACACCAATGAATTTGTTTGTATTTTTTGCATATGTCAGTTTTTTTGAGCTATGCAATGACTTTTTTTATACAATTTCTACATAATAATCCACTGAGACTAGAGGTCACGCAGGACCTGGATCAATAATCTCTCATAATCTGTCATCGGTTTCTGCATCACGAGCGGAGATGGGTAACATTTTGAGGGACTGTATAGTTTTAAAAACAATTCAATATTCAGTTGAAAACATGTGTTTAAAGGATTCCAGGTCTTTTCAATAAGAAGACAGATTTTTCAGTAAAAAAAATGCTCGATGTGATTAATGTGTGTTTAATCAATCCTGAATTCCATTTTGAAGAAATTCTGTAAATTGTGCGATTGTGCAAACGAGACAAATCTAAATTTGGTGAAACAGTAGATTTTAAAGCATCGAATTCAGTCCGCTTGTATTACATAACAGGATTAATCCAGCCTCTCCACTCTCATGTTTGGGGAATTAAAATGACAACACTCTCCATTATTGTAGATCTTTAGTATCGTATTCACATATTCACTCAACCGTGACTCCTGCAGACAAATCATTGTTGGAAAATAAAATACTTTTATTTATTTTTTCACAGAGACTAAGTATTTCTATGATCTGTAAGGCCATTTTAATGAATGTGTAGTTTACAGTTTGAAACCTCGGTGCAGTACTCAGTTGTTCGACTGGAGTTCAGATTGTGCCGTCTTGGCTTGATTTCAAATCTGCTCGACTCAGTCTGGTCTAATAATCCCATCTTTAATTGGCTGAGGGAAAGTATACGTGAATACTGCCATGAGAGAATACTATCTAATACAAAGTGCACGCAACCACATTGACATCAGAAAATGATGATGCCTTTGATGACTTCAGCATGTCATAATAATAATAATAAAATAATCATCACATAGTTTTTGATGGTGTTAGATTTTGCATATTCTGATGATATTGAGTTTATTGTTTAATACAGAACACTCAGTACACTCTCAGCATGTATCTTATACTCTGTAGGTATAAGTGAGGTTAACCAATAGTGACATATCCTCAGTGACACTTCATATTGAATATCTGAGGAAATAAAATAATAACCCCATAAAAATGAATGTTCTCCAAGATTATTTAATAAGGTTGCATATATATATATATATATATATATATATATATATATATATATATATATATTATACTTATTTTAACTAGAGATATCACTGAGGGTTGGGCCTTGTTTCACTGCAGTGGAGTGAAATTTTAAAGGTACAAATTACTGAATTATGCAAAATAAAAGAAAAAACTACAAAAACACAATAAATAAACACAACAAAAAGAAAAAAACATCATAAACTGAAAGGTTTGTGATCATGTGACCATGTTTGTGATCATGTGACCATGTTAGTGATCATATTTCAAATTGATCAAGAGTTTCCTTGTTCATTTATAAGTTGCTTTGTGTTTGAAGTGGTTTTAACACAAATTTTACAAAACACCATTTTTTTGTAGAAATTGTTGATGGAATCCCCCTCAAGTCAAAGCACTAATATACGCTAATGGTAAAAATACAACTTTACTTTCCATTAATTGAACCAGTGGGACGTATTGAGACCATATTGATTACTCATTTGATTACCTAGCTACTACATTTTGTGATATTGGAATATTACGATGTGCTTTGTGGAATCAGGTTTAGGTTTATTTTCATTCCGATGGATGGAGACACATGAAAGGTCAAACAGAATGAAACACTGCACAGAAGCTTTTTGTTCTATGAAAATCCAGATGTTGAAAACATGTTGTGCTGCTTCAACCAGTGACACACTGAACATGCAGAAACACAAAATCCCACCTGCAGCTAGCGAGCTCTCCAGAAAAGAGATTAACAGACATGATATTTTTTCAACATGGGATGTTGTTGTGACAGTGAATGTTACTGTACTAATAATATTGTTGTGTCTATTTCAGGATGGAGAGAGATGCAGATTTCTTACACAAGAAGGCAGAGAGGGCCACACTTAGGGTGTGTCTCAGAGACAAATACAGACTGCCAAAGGTAAGCAAAGGATTTACATTCCTGCCTTCTACTTAAATTCAGATTTTAAAATTCTGTTTAATATAGGAACACAAAGGTATCATGGTTGATCTTAAAGTAACACATCGCTTTGACCTCATGATGTATTTGATATTCATAAGCATTATATACAAAAGTGTTTTTTTGTGTTTAAGTGTTTTGTCAACACTTAAAACCTCTGATATAAAGACATAAGTTGCATTATTAGACATATTTAAATGATTATTATAACAGTGTTTTACAAAATACTACTTTTATACACCAGCCTCAGCTCACAGGTACACTGAGAGGGATTATCAGTAAACACTTCAATCAATATATTATATATATATATATATTCAATATATGGTTGTATAATTCTTATAAATGCCAAAAAACTGGATTTTAAAGTGAAATACTTGAATACGAGACACATGTTGCAGTTTCTGGAGAATTTCTTTAATGTATATATAGATTAGATTCTCCTTTTCTCCATTTGTTATTAAGGACTGATAAAAATATGAGTCAGCTCTTATTAAATGGCTCTTTCCTCCAGTGACTGGCAGGAAGAGCAGGTTCTGATGACCATGCGAAGCGACAAATAGCTGCTTCACAGTGAGCACAGGTTGCCTTTATCTAGCATGAGCACTTGGCAGCTGCAGCCTGGTCGACAGGAGGTGGAGGCCATGCCAGTAGATTAGTGACAAATACATTCAAAGCAGCGTCCCGGAAACGTCAGCCTATGTGTCCCATATTGCACCTGGAGTCTTAACAGGGCCAAATGCTGCTGAGCAGGTGTCCCTGGCTCATTAGGGAGCAACAGGCAGCGTGAACCGGCTTCAAGGAAGAACCACAACTACTTAGTGATTGTAACGTGAGCAGCTACATGATTTAAAAAGGAATCTTAAAGAGAAATAAGCTGTAATGGAAGGAGCGAATAAGGTATGATGTGTTTTTATCGAAGCATTTTAAAGATACTTATCTAGAACCTTATATGACATATATTAATCTGCTGATGCTGCCTCGTCTGTAATGAACTGTGTGTTTTAATGGGAAATTCAGTTTCTACAGGTTTTTATAATAACATGATTTTTATTGATGACCTTGGAGGCTTTTCTAACAGCCTCTTGCATCTGTAGTTCCATTCTCTGAAACAATGGGATCATTTCTTTTCACAGTTTGTCTTTCAAATTGAAACAACATATTTATGACGGGGACGATGGCAGGGAGCTATACATATAAATCTAATTATTTTCTGTAAAAGGTGTTTGTATTGCATGGCAGTTTGATAAAGGCCGACATACAAAGCCTGTCGGAGTCTTTGTTTGAGCTGGAATATACTTTTAAATGGATTTTTCCCTTCATAACAATAAAGCACCTAAAGGCATATTGTACTTTTAATTCTTTTATTTTAATCTTTGAAGGGTTGGGGACACACATAATATGAAATCAAGTGTGATTTAGAAAAAAACAACTATGAAGTGTATATTTATCCATATGTAGCTCATGTGTAGTGTGAGTAAACAGGAAGACGGTGTTGTCCGTCCACTGGCATTAGGGTCTCGTGCGACACAGTAGTAGATATCTTTAGACTATCGTTGGGATTCAGAGAGGAAAGGCTAAAGGCAGGTCCGAGATAATCCCACAGATTGAAGTTTAAAGTAGTCACAGTACAGTGCCTATTGCATGACTTTTCCACATATTAAGTGATTAGGTTTAGTTTGTTGGAAAGGTTTTAAATTGAGCATTTCAAGCACTTAGTGCAGAGAGAGGGAAGTCAAAGGTGACAGGAGGATCACAGAAATATTTGAAAAGGTAGAAAATGATTCAAATCTTTGTTAGGAATGAACAAAATGTATTTTATTTTAATGTTATGGATGTTTTATATTGACTTTTTTTAGGTTTATGTATAGTTTAGCTATGTGATAAGTCCTCTCATAAGCCACGGCTGGTGTATGAAGTGTCTGACAGGCCTGAGTGTGGCAGTGGAACCAGAAATGTTTTGAAAAGCAGGCAGCCAGGCAGAAAGTTAATCCTGTAAAAATCCTTTAAGTCAGCCTCTAGGTTGTTTACCTCTGCAAATAATAATTCATTCTGTTATCACCAGAGAAAACAAACAATGTCCTTCCTACACCTGAAAGTCTCATATTGTGTGACGTTGTTTAAACATTCAAATAATATTCAACTAAAAAGAAATATTTTACATATTTTGACATTTATAGATATAACTGAAATAACAATGCTTAAGAGAAAAAATAGATAGATGCATAATACATACTGTATTAAAAATGGTTTTCTTTTCTTTGTTTGGACAAATTGTGAACATGTATGAAATAGACATTTCCTTATTTTCAATATCTCTAATGTGTTTTCTGGCTGTTGCTTTCATCGTCCGCAGAGCGAGCAGGACGAGAACATGATCGAGATGGCCGGGGACGACGTGGATGTGCCCGAGGAGCTGCTCAAGATGGTGGACGAGGACGCCACGGAGGAGGAGGGCAAGGACTCCCTCATGGGCCAGATTCAAAACTTGCAGAACATGGACATGGACCAGCTGAAGGAGAAGGCCTCGGCCACCGTCACCGAGCTCAAGAGCAAAGCAGAGGAGAAGTGCTCCGTCATGTGAAGGGTCTGCATTTTCACTTTCCTGGAAAGTACAGACCAAACTTCAGTCAACATGTAGAATGCCAACAAAAAAATCCCGTTTATTATGAGCACTAAAATGGCAAAACATCTGTCTAAAATGAAAAAAATCTGCCTGGTCCCCTCAGGGTGAAATATTGCTACTTTTGCCAGTCTGCATCCTGGAAAATGGGGAAAGGGATATATTGTAAAAGTTTCCCAGTTACTTAATAATCAGCAACTATTTTAAATTATGTCCAAGGTGCCCCATGTCTCCCCTCTTTTCTTGGGTAAATAATATGCAAATAATGTGATTTTCCCTGAACGTCCATGCAAAGTAGTTCTTTTCACTTGTCTGTCACAGGTCACAGGTCACAGTACATTTCAAAATGTTTGTGACGTAATGTTCACTTTTCTTCTCTGTCTGCTTTTAACGGTTTTCCAGATAAATAAATAACAATATACGAAGAATTGCTTCCAACAAAAAAAATCTTATTTGAGGTCAAAACCAATCCTTTCTGTGTATTTCCACTGTCCTTTTGGTTGTCTAGGTTTTTTTGTATGTGGTGTGTGAAATAATTACGTTATTTAGATTGATTTTTTTTGTCTTTCAATATTATTTAAGAAGCAGACGTCTTGACCTGTTTACTGTTACTTTCTCTACATAAACACAACAGCAGTTCAGTGAGCCTGAAACATTTGCAGAGACATTTGCAGATATGCACAAATGGTAATATCAATACACGTATTCCATATATATATTTATTCCATAAAAATGTACATAAACACTGATGAAATACATGGAGGTACTTAAAACAGAGAAAACAAAATGTCATGTTCAAATAAAGATGTGTATCGAACACATATATATGTTTGTTTGATTATGTTTGTTTGTGTGGTGAAGCTTGAAAAACAATTCCACTGTATTGTTATACCCAGACTAGCCACCAGGGGAAGTTTGGTTTACTATAAATGTGCGCTAATTATAGCATTTCAATCCTGCTCCACTGGCACCAGGGTGTGTAACTACAGTTTCAGAACAAATTTAATTTACATCTTTTTCAAACGCACAAAATATTTCTGTGGTTTCAAAACTGTGTTGCATCCTGACAAACTTCAATTCCTGCAAATTTGTTGCATTTAGATATGTGAATGCAATATTTTACATGCACTCAAAAAGTGACATACAACTTCACACTGGTTCTTCAAATCAAACTAAAAATTCAGTTTAGCAATTTCTTCGAAAACAAAATTTTCTAGTTTCCTTCTGTACGATTATTATTGGTTCAACTCTCAATGATCTTAATCTTGGAAAAAGGTCACTTGCTATGATTATTTAATTTCATGTTGCTGCATGGTTCTTGTACGTGTGGAATTCACTAGCGGCTTCCAAAATGGTCAGCCAGGTAGAAATTCTTTTGTCCAAACATAAAACATACGAAGCTGATTAAACTGTGCGATAAAACCATCTACCTGATTCAAAAGCTTATGCTGGGAATGAAGAAATCAGTCTTAATTTAATTGGGCATTATCCAAACACTTGTTAGGGACGATTAGGCAGAACGAGGGGGGGGGGGGGGGCAGGAAGGAAGGAACCCTCAACATTTAGAGTTTCACATGAAGTCGAAACGACGGCTGTGGATTTGTAAAGTCTGGAGATTACCATCTAATAGGATCAGCACAGCCAAGGTTGTCAGCCTGTGCCCTCTCTCTCTCTCTCTCTCTCTCTCTAGATGGGGATATTAGTGGACGAAGCAAAGTCTGAAGTCCCGATATCTCATTCTTCTTTTTATCGGAAACTAAGCTAAGCTGCCAACTCTGCAAATTACACTAGTCTGTAATATTCATCTTCAAATATAAGGAACAAAAGGATGTAAATAGTCTCATACACTCAAGACGCATAGACTGAAAATATTCAAATGGAGGTAGCGCTGACAGAGGGTTTCTAACTAGCTGTAGATAAAAAAACGTATTAAAAATACAAATTATATTTCTAAATGAGCAATTATGTCTCTAAATGTAATATATAGTCAAAATAACTAGTTGGGTTGGTAAAAGTACTGGATGAATGGTTGAAATAACAGTTTAAGTTGAAGTATACAAGTAATTTAGCCTTTAGCTTATGCTAATGGTTGGACTGTTTGATTAACCATGACCAAAACATTGATAGTTCAACTAAACCAGAAACATATTGAAATGTGTGTTTATCATTAAAAGTGTTAACATCACATTAATGTGCAGCTTCAGATTCCATTTGATGGAAATCGATAGAAACTTATGTTGAAGGGTCTGGGGGCTGTTTGCTTGGGCCTGCATCATCCTTGAGTGGAGAATTATCGCTAAACTTTTATTAATAATCACATTTCGATTGTTATATTATTCTAAAGACTAACATACACTGTACTAATAATGAGATGTTAGACAGAGAGTTCATGGCTGCAGAGCTTCTCCTGGTCCAGAGACCAAGTGGCCTGAACAGAGCTCAGCATCCAGCACCTTCAGAGGTGCTGATAAGCCAGGCCTGATCATCTCTAATGCTCTTGTGGGGGAGCAAATCTGCACCCGGGGTCCCAAATCTTGTGCAACCCCCCCCCCCTGAATAATGAAGCCTGTTCTGGCTGTCAATAAATGTATAACATCTTTGGGGTAAAAGAATTCGGTTGAGGACATATAATGTAACTTTAATGTCCATTTAAAAGAAACATTGAGAAATAAACCTATTTACTTGAGTGTAAAATAAAAATTAATTATGTCTGCATTCTTTATAGAAAAGGGTTACAGCCTTTTTTATAAAGTCCAAAGATCATTTGTTAATATCTGTTTTATTTTTATCCCAAACAAGACATGGTGTGACATATAACCCCCCCCCCCCCCCCCCCGAAGAGAAATAAAACTGGATTATTTATGTGTCAAACAAACAAGATATAATGTGTTAATAGATAAGGTTGAGAGGTAGACGGGTGAATCTATCTCAACACACAGAGGGCAGAGCATTGGCCAGGGGCCCCTCTGATGTCGTTTTAAATAGTAGTTTCAAATTTAAGTGTAAAAAAATGTATATTCATTTAAACAAATTCCGGTTTATTGGGCCAAGCACAGTCGTCTCTATGGAAACATACATTTTGATGAACAAGCTTGTTCTGAAGAACAAAAAAGAAAACGGACTGCCATGTTAAAAAGTTTCACTGCTGAGGAGAGTGAGCAGAGAAAATGTTCAAACACGTTCTCATCTGGATTCAAAAAAACATTTGAAAACTGAAAAAAAATTTTTTACAGCTGATTATTTGAAATCGGTTTAAGAAACCTGCTCATGCATTTGCCACAAATCTTCATTAGAACAGATGAGCAGAGAACCTCTTTTTTCAAAGTATTGCCTCACAACTTTCTGCAGTTAATTAAAGCAGTGCTCAGTTAGCGCCCCCCCTCCCCTCCTCTCTCCGACAAACAAAGGATAAGGTCACCTTCTGTGATTAGGAAAACCTAAATAGTTTTAAGGGTTTTAACCCTTTTGAGTAAAATAATGTAATCCCCTTAAGTAGGATTACTATACTGCTGTCAATCTTTGTTTGCTGTTAAGTGGTTATAGTTATTGTTTGGGCTTTGTTACCCTGTTGGACTCAACACCTGTAAGAACTGGTTAACATAAAGTTTAAGTCTGGTTTAGGAATCATTAGCTTACAGTTTAATTGAATTAAAGAGACTATTAACGAGCACTTATATTCAATGTGAGTTAAGAGGTGTGATTTTTTTCTCCTTCAGTTCAATAAGACAAATAATTCTTCAACTAAATTAAATATCAATTCATTTTGGCAACAATATCTTGACGCTTTGATTAAATACTAAGCTGTCATCTTGCAATCCATGTCCTGAGCAGAAATCTTGTAATTATGATTTTGTTGTACCTTAATCTGTTTGCCTATAATCTTCCTCTTTTTTTGACAGACTGACATGACATGACATCTGGAGGAGTGGAAAGATGGTTTTAAGATTTATGTAAGAAGGTTTAGAGGCAGCATCCACTGACTGATGCACTTGAGATTGGGAGGAGTTATGGGAGGCTGCATGGTGCCATGGGCGCACAGTTACCCCTAAATCCAGCGGGGCCAAATCCCACGGGACGTCCTCTCTCTCTGACGTGCAGCGGGGGTTGCAGCGTGAGCAGGGGGTCGTGCAGCAGGCGCTACTTTAAAAGCCCCCTCTGAGGATGCTCCATAACCACATGCGCAAGGCGGCCTCGCTGGTGTGCGTACTGCGCGCGAGTTTCCCCAGCATCTCTCAGACTTCACATCTACAACTTTACCAAACAGGACAGAGCAGAAAGACTTGGAATTTGGATTTGGAGCGTGCGTAATTGTCACCATCTTTTAGACCTCACCGACCAATGTGGCTTCTTGGATCACCTGCCCAAGTCATGATGATGATGGATGAGCGCCTGTCTCCCTCCTCACGCTCGGTGCAGAGCCCGGGGAACAACCCGTCCACGGTCCACAGCATCGAGGCCATACTGGGATTTAAAGAGGACACCATCTTTCACAAGTCGGCCTCGTACAGCATGGCGGGAAAAGTTCTGGCCACGGACGCAGAGCGCACCGGGAGCGTCACGGTGACTCCGGGGAAGAAGAGTCATTACGCAGAAAGTTTTGACAGTAAGTGGATTCAGTTAAATGACAGAATCAAGATGATTTAAGAGCAGAAATACATATAGATGTTGTATTTTATGAAGGTTTAAAATCCTTAGATAAAATGGCACTTTTTGTTAGTTTCTCAAGAAAATGTTTTTTGGAACCAGGATTCATTTTCTAGATCTAAAACAAAATGTCTTCAGCAGATTTGAGTGGCAATAAAAATATCAGAGATTACATTAAAAAAGCAACATATAGAGCTGCTTTATTGGCTTTTTCCTTATATATTTCTGGATGTTTCCCTCCTCACTCTGGTTCGTGTCTCGGCAGCTGTGTGCGTCGCTGAAGCCTCGGTGTGTCCGGACTCACCGGACAGAGACGAAGGGAAACTGTCCGATGACGAGAACCCGAAGAAGAAGCATCGTCGGAACCGGACCACGTTCACCACCTTCCAGCTCCACGAACTGGAGCGAGCCTTCGAGAAGTCCCACTACCCCGACGTGTACAGCCGCGAGGAGCTGGCCATGAAGGTCAACCTGCCGGAGGTCCGAGTGCAGGTATGTCCCAGGAAATAAAGACACTTGTCCATCACACTTTTATTTTCCTCCATTTGTAGAATGTTACTGATCATGATAAACTTTATCTATACAGCACCTTTCAAAAGTTACAAGGTGCTTTTAAAGTTACAAATGAAAAATCGAGGGAAACTATAAAAAAGCAATCTGAAGATCATGATTGCTGCTTAAACACAGTGATAATAATTTTCACCATAAACAAAAACAATATTTTTTAATAAATAACAAAGATCTTCAAAAAAATCCAAAGTAACATCTTTATATAGGTTTTGTCTTTAGCTCAAAATTTAGTTTTGGGTTAAACTATTCAATTGTAAATTCATTAATTTGATTTTAGGAGAAGACTCTTACTTTGAGATTATATATCAATAAAAAACTTCAGAATTCTCTTTCTTATATCCCATTATTTACAAATACTTTAACCCTCCAGTCACTGAAATGCGTTAGTAAAGAAATTTTTTTATATTTTTTACTTCCATTTACAATTTGATACATGTAAATGCAGAAAAAGATTTTAACATCATATTTTCTCTTGGTTTGGTTCAGGTAAATAGAAAATGAGGCTTTTATCACAGAATCATTATTAAAAGAAATTGGAAAATTACGAGTTGAGTCACTGTCTTAAAATATTTCTGTCTGGTCAAATATGATTATTGATTATATCAAAATTTGAAGTAAAAAAGCTTGAATCTTCACTCATACATCTAACAATTTAATCCAAACATTCAAATAGTAGTAAGGTGTCACTCTTGTAATGTAAAGTGCCTCGAGATAATGTATGCAATGATTTGAATTTAAATACTTAAACACAATTATATATTTCAAATAAGATATCTTTACAGTCTTGAGATTTTTATGGTTACTGCCTGTGTTTTTTTTTAGCTGTGTTTCTTTTTCTCTCCTCTCTTTGTCTTTTAAATGACACTCTGATGGCTAAGCTGCTGCATACAGCTCCCTCCACAGGTTATAATGATTTGAAGTGCATTGAAAATAAAAATCCTCCTCTTTCTTTCAGGTGTGGTTCCAAAACCGACGGGCAAAGTGGCGTCGGCAGGAGAAGCTGGAGGTGAGCTCCATCAAGCTCCAGGACACCTCCTCCTCTCTGCTCTCCTTGGGCCGCTCCCCCACAGGCTCCCTGGGCTCTGGTCTGCAGCTGGACCCCTGGCTCTCCACCCCGATCACCACCTCCACCTCCCTGCAGTCCCTCCCGGGCTTCATCGGTGGCTCGCAGGGCCTCCCAGGCACTTACAACCCTTCTCCTCCCCCTTCTGTGCCCTCTTCCCTGCCGGCCTCCTTCCTCACCTGCCCGGCCCTGGCACACGGCCCTCACCTGCCCCACATCGGCTCTATGTGCCCCCCGCCACCGGTGTACCAGTGCTCTGCTGACCCAAGGAACTCCAGTATAGCCTCACTGAGGATGAAGGCGAAGGAACACATTCAGTCTATTGGCAAGACGTGGTGATGCTGAGTGGAGCTCAGAAATGGACATACATTTTTTGAAAACGTGACTTTATCCTCCTGATGAGGGAGTTGCAGTATTTGACATTTGAAAAAGTGAGAAGTGCAGTTTGACTTCTAGGATTAGACACATCCTACCCTGACCTTCTGCAAAGGTTTGAAACTATAACTGTACATTTACTGTGAATATATGGAGCTAAATCAGAGTTTTCTGTTTGGTTTTTCTTCTCCTTTTTATTCTCTGCAAATATTTTTTTTTAAGTTTTTACGTTCATTCAGAACACGTTCATTCCTACCCAGTGTCATGTCACCAATAGAACTGATAGAGATCCCATTTCTAGCCATCAGTATGTGTTTATTCCACTGTTGTAAATGGAGCACTCCTCATTTCCCTTTAGTTGGTTTTGGACTCACGTTTTTCAGTTTTCACCATGAAAGATTTATCGGATGTGAACATTGTCTTTATACAATAAACTCTGTGTGTAAAATCAACAAAGAAAATAATGACTAATCAAGTTGTTCCAGAACATTATTCACATTTCAGTGGTTTGTCAATTAATTCTTGAAATAAGTAGCAGAGGAGCATTTATGAGTGACTGATAAACCGATCTTACATGTTGGTAAAGATGTGTAGAGCTTCATGAACCACACTGGAGATTTAAGGCAACAGTGGATGGAAACTCAGCAGACATGGAAAATTATAAATATAGCCCCCCTAGTGGTGGATGACTGTCAGTATGCAAATCCAGTGATAAAGGAGAGCTTGTTGTTGTTTCTGGCTAAAATTTGTTTTAAAAAAAATCTTACCAAAAAGAATTTGCAAATGATTTGTGTAGATTCTTTGTGTACATCATTAAACTGCAGAATCTCAGCAGACATCAATATGAACAATTCTGAATCTAGCACCCTCTAGTGGTGAATGATAAGCAGGCTGGTGAAAAAAATGCTTTGTATATTAAATGAAAAACTAGTGACACTAGTGACTTGTTGGTGTTTTTGGCTGTGATTGTCTTTTAAATGATTATGTTTCTTACCTAAAATAATGTGTATCTGCTGTTAAAATCCATTCAACTTTGGCAGTAGGGGCTCAAGTAGGTTCACTGTGCCTTCTGCAAATACAATTTTGGATAAAAAAGAAAAGAATCACCTGAAATGTTGTATTATAAAGCTGCAAACCCACTTAACATTAAACATGAAAGTAAAGCAGCATATACTTGCAGCTCAGGGAACGTGTCTTCAACTCCCAGACTTCCTCTCTCTGTGTTTCAGAGAATGTGTTTGTCAACCCACTTATTTCATCCTCATTAGCTCCTGGGATTAGACTCGTAATGAGTGATGGGGTGAAAGTGGCTTGTACTTCTATTGTTTGCCAATCATCCATGAAAAATGAGGGAAGAGAACAGAAGAGAGAAAAAAAACTGTCCCTTGGCTTTAAGAAAAAGATGTGTGTAGCCAAATTGTTTCAATTAGCATTTCCTATTGTGTGAAAGCCCCGAGGGCTAATAACAGTCACCATCATCATCTATCCTACTGTCCTAAATGGGAGTTTTGTTACCTCCGATGGGAGGAAAGCAGCATCGAAGTTAATTGAATTGACCATAATCGCCTTCTCATGATCCATTCTTATTTGTAATTCTGATCATGTTAACCATTCATACTTTACCTTACTGGTAACGTGTAACATCGAAATGAAACATGCTTGTGCCATCTAGTGGTAAAAACACTGGAGTGAACAGGAGTATTACTTTTAGATAATAATGTTTGATAAATATAAGAAATCACTTCTTTTGGCAAAGCATGATGAGACGTCAACAATGCAGTTATCACAATGTTAAATTTATTTAGTTTTATTGGCTTATGTGACATATAGTTTTCAGGCCAGTCTGATGTCAAACTGCTGTATGATTTAGAAATTTGAAATCATTGATTAAAATAAACTTCCAGTAGGTTTCCACCATTTTCTCACAGCAGAAAAAAAAACAGTCAGTGTGGATGTGTGATTACAGTGTTTAGTAGGTGATGGTGGCTGCTTCTCAAACAGAATCCGTCTCTCCTTCAGGTGGAGTCGTTGCCTCGCAGTTTCAAAGCCAGAAGAAGCAGGTCTGACAGCTGCGATGAAATGGAGAAACACACACATTATTATCTTATTTCCAGAACACTTAAAGATCAATAAGGAGGTAAAGTCCACAGTCTGACCTCTCTGAGATATTTGTCTCTGTCCTCTTCTCTCCAGCCGATGTGCAGTCGGAGCAGCCGGTCTGTGGTTTGTGGCTTCATCTGGTTTTGGTTCTTCTGTTGTGTCAGAGCCTCCATCAGGGGCTCGAATCGGTCCAGCTCTGGGACTGTATCTGAGGGGGGGAGGTGGTCACTGTTGGGGTTCGTCCCCTGCACGTCAGCAGGCAGGCTCTCAATGCTCTTCTTACCCATCAAGTGACCTGGATGGTTGGATAAAGATGCATGAGGATTGATCCGTATATATTCTGATTAAACTTCATGTAGGCTAACCAGAATTATCTAACTTAGTATTAGTCTATAAGTGATCAGTCATACTATGATTGAACTGCATGTGGGCGAACAAGACTCATCTGTAATCACACTGTAATAGTAATAGTATTGTAGTGACAATATAAATACCCTCATTTCACCAGGTATTAAGGCTGGATGGTTGGAAAACTAATGCAGAGGCTTCAGTGAGGTTTCATATGAAACAGCTTTCCTGTCTGAAGGGGACACTTTTCTTAATTTAACTTAATTCATTGTTATTCAATTATTTTTATTTAACTATCGTTGTATTTTTCCTCTTCAATTAGCCAGTAACAGAAGCTGAGATAAAAGATTTCCATTTAAACAATGCAAAGGAAGTGTATTTTCAATATAATTACACTGATATGTTTTTTTTAAATAAACCAATATGTCTTATTCTATTCAAATCAATTTGACTTAAATCAATAATTTGTTATTCAGTTAAATCAATATGGCTTATCTCTTATGAAATCAATATGCCTTATTTTACTTTAATCAATAACTCATTATTCAGTTAAATCAATATGTCTGATTCCAATTTAATCAATTACTTGTTCCAATCAAATTCCAGTTCATGTTCCAGTGTATGTATAATTTCAATTAAATGTATGTCTTATATCAATTAAATCAATATGTCTCATATTAATTAAATCAATATGTCTAATTTCAATTAAATCAATTTGTCTAATTCCAATTAAATCAACATTTCCTCTCAGTGTATCTCCTGTGAAGCACTTGAAGTTGTTCTTACCTACAGCCCAGTGGTTGCCTCTTGGGTACATCTTCCCCACCACAGCAGCCGGACTCTCTGAGCTTTGCACCGAGCAGCCTGGTAAGGTGGCCAGAATAATGACAAGTGGCCACAGTCTGCAGGTCCATGGATAACCCCAGCTCACTCCGCCCATGTTACCAGAGGGGACCACAGATCAGATCTATAGACGACACCTGTATGGATCCTCAGCCTCGGGGAATCAGCTCGATGTAACTTCAGCAAACCTCCACCACAGTCCACTTAATGTTGTGTTTAATTGAGTGAAGAGCAGAGGAAGAGCAGAGGAGGAGGAGAGGAAGAGGAGAGGAAGAAGAAAGGGGCGTCGGTCCGAGCTGCGGACTTGTTGAAGTTGCACTCCCGGTGCCTGAGACAGAAAAGCACTAATGAGGAAAGTTCACAGACCCCCACCCCCCCTCCTCCTCCTCATCCAGATCCAGCTGCACGTCAGAAGCTGTCAGGACGAGAGGGAACATGAGACTGATGATCATCATCCATCAGCCTGTAATTATCACCACTGCTCTTTGCTGTTGTTTGTCCAGAGTTGGTCAGCGTCACGTCACCGTGATGGACGGCTCTAATCACTTCCGTTTCATCCGTCACAACAAGGATGTGCATGTGCAGGAGGAAGCTGGAAGATAACCAGTGATGACAGAGGAACTCGAATGAAAAGTATTGCTCGTGCAAAACGGCCACTCTCAAAATGTTTTTACATCCAGTGATCAAATGGTTTATGAGGCATTAAATCAAACTTCAGAAAAATAAGCTGTTTTACTGCACAACTGTGATAAGAACTATATCTTTGAGAAAAAGTGATTTGACGCGTGCATTGACTTTTTAGTTTACCTGTCCCCATCCACTAACATGGAGGAGGTAGAATATGTGATATATCCTGCAACCAGAGGGCGATAGAGATGATTTGGCTTCACTTTTGTGGGGGCAGTCACTTTGACAGTCATCTGCTAATAAAGAAGAATAAAAGATGTTGTCATGTGGTGTGGCTAGTTATAAAATGAGTGTGTTTCTGATGGATGAACATACCTCCAACATTTTTATATCTTTTCTTTAGCCTTTGAATCAAGGTGTAACTATGATGATTTCAAATTAAAACAAAGTAGTTGTAAAATCTCTATCTGCAAACTAAGCAGATTGAAGTACAGCTGTGAGATAGTAAAGTAAAAAGTGTTGGATCTGCCACCGACATGGAGAGGAGTAGTAAAGCAGCAATCAAGTAAATGTTACTAAAGTACTATAAATATAGTTATTGTCTACACTGACTTAACAAATCAGTGTTGAATCCAAACATCTGTGTTGCTTCTATTTGTTTTATTTTGAAACATTCTGTGAAATTCCCCGTGCTATTGTGAATAAAATGCAATTTCCCAAACATCCCCTTGTTTTCAGAGCTATGGAAATGACGCAGAATTTTAAAAAATAAACACAAGTCAAACAAGATGCCACGAATGACGATGAGGAATATTTCTGCTGCAGACAAATATTTGGCAATGCATAATACTTGTTGTGCGTGGTCCACATAATTTATCGGCACAGCTTATTAAAGTGTATTGAACCCTCTGGAAAGGTCAACAGTGTGAATTAAACGTCCCTTAAAAAACAAAGCAAACCCACGTTGGTGCCTTGTGGGAAATTCTCATACTTGACTGATCCCTTTCATTACAGTATTGACACACAGATTGGAATAACAATAGATGAGGACAGATAAGGAGTCCATGCGCTCTGTGTCCGTGTGCGTTTGCAGGTGTATAGTAACATTTTGTGTTGAAAAGGTTAAAGGTTTCCTGTGGGCATTATCCACTCACACACCCCGGCAGGATATTAGAGAGTATGTTGGGCTCAGAACGTATCATATCCCCGTCCGAGGCTGACCTTAACCAAACAGGGTGAGTCACCACATGGTCAAAGGGCAGCGACAGGTACAGAACTCACAGAGCGATGCCATCTGGAGTATTTGTTGTTTTGTGTTTATGTGAGGCAACAAGATCCTGCACATGATCGTGCACCAAGATAATGTTCTGAGAAACATAAATGCAAAATTCTCTGTGAGGTTATTTCCTAAAATTGTTGCTAATAAAGAGGTTTAAAATTGTTCGTACCCATATCTGAGTTATTAAAATTAAAAATGAACTGCTCTGGTATAATATTTACTTTACTTATGAAAAACCATTGAGTATATCTTTAAAAATGTCAAAGGTACTGCATAATTGAAGGTATCCACTTGCCAAATACTGAGATGCCAAAGAGTTTTTATTCTTCTAAGTACTCACGAGGGCTTTGAAGGTTTTTTTGATATATGTGCTGAAGAACCTGCTGTTCTCCATACAATGTTCTCTGCTCTGTGTAACTTCAATCTAAGTAAAACGGAAGAATAAAGACAAGTTTTGTATCCAGTTTTACTCTTAATATTCCATTTCGTGATAGAGACACTAGGTGGCACTGTGGGGTGAATTACGGAAAGACTCAATGTGTTCTATAATGATTCCAGTGCTGTGATGATAATAACTTTTTAGAGTTTAATCTATTTTCAAAACATGATGAAAAATATGTAGATTATAGATTAAAGACTATATATTTCATTTAGAATTGATCATTTATTTATAATTTATTGATAATAAATTGCGTTATTGTCATTTGCTACACACGTCTTTTGTACATTAGCACACTATGTTCTTTACTGTTATAAGTTTCCTTGGGGTAATTTAACCATTACAGATGAACAATAATTCTAATGATAAAAACATTTCTATGAGTGAGCAGGGAAAATAACATCCTGTCCATTTCCTATTCATACCATTCATTTTCTCCAAATGTCACACAATACACTAAGTGCTCTGACTGCAGGGTCATGACTGTAATGATTCTGGTTTGATGAAAGTAAAAATGAGTCAATTAAAGGAGGCCTTTTAGCCAGAATGTGTCAATTACAATGGGCAGTTTTTCATAATGAGATCTCTGCTGTCACTGCTCCGACCAGGGGCCTCCGAGGTGGTGGCTGGATTTAAAGAAACAAGTAATTATAGTTTCATGTTGCCACACTGGAGACTGAAAGAGAAAGATATAATGTCTGAATGATTCATCCTTGGTTTACAAGTCAACTCAATGCAAGTTCAAGGTTTAATATTTCAAAATGCTGTTTTCCTCTTTAATTTGCTTTACAGTCCTGTAAACCATCTTATTTGTCACGATCTGACAATATAATGTAGTCTGTTTGTGTATTCTGCATCAGCTTGTTCCAGCTGCAGCATAACAACAGTGAAATGTTCAAATCCAAGACTCCATGTTTGCATTGCTGCAAATATTCTAGATGTCTTCTACCATGTCCCCAAAATGTGCACATTGGTGTCTCTGCTAGGATTTTAAATTGCATTTGAACTGGTTTGAACAATATTTGGCTTTAAAACATCAAGTCGACTTACTAACATTTTTTCAGGATACTATAGTGTATTATATTAAAACTGGATATATTTAAAGGCCAGAAGTGACCTTTAAAATTCATTAGATTAAATAATCTGAGGCAGTGGCAGATAAAGAATTAATCTAAAATCCAGGGGCAAAAAATGTACACAGGGGCCAATTATACATCCAACATCCATGGAGCATTTGTGATTTCGTAAGAACATTTTAGCTATTTATTGTTTAATGTTCACTCTATAGCTTTGAGCAAAGCCACACGTCATTGATATATATATATGATGATTTTGTGCTTGTAATTTTGACAATTTGTCATATTCAACGTTAGTATTGTTTGAAAGTCACTCGTTTATTTAAGAAAAAAATACTACAGCTGAGGCCAGTGCCCCCCTGGCTCCCACCCCTGGATCTGCCCCTGGTAGGATGATAAAATCCTTCCTTGATTGAAATGCTCATCACTCATAGTGTACTACTAACTAATAATTAAATTACACAGGACATTATGGAGATGATGTTAGGATTAGGGCACATTTGATAAAGCTGTAAAACACAACAAATTTTAGCTCTGACAAATGCTGATACTATACATTTACTGTGATATTCTGTACTCAGATTATATAATGAAAACATGTACTGTGAATAACAATACAGGATGACCTGAATCCCATTTATCACGGTCCTAAGATTCGAGTGATACAACTAAATATCTGCATCTTCTATAGAAAAGGCTGGAATCTAAAGAAAATGAGATGGCAAGCTTGTGGCAGCTTCCCTTTGCTGCTGCCAGCCGACATGAATGGAGGCAGCGTGACGTCATGTGTGCTTGTCAGGGGTGGGGAGTGCTGCAACCTCAGCCTCCTCTCTGGATCTGTCACACTGTGGAGAGGCAGGAGGCACCATGAGGGCCTTTAATGATACATGTGCACGTCTCCACCTGCCCCGCAGTGTATGAAAGTACATCTGTTTGAATAAATCTGTGCACGGCCCTTTTGCATAATGAAGGATAATTAGCTTATGTGCTGCAGCATTTCATGGCTGCTGCCAGATGTATGAAGGACTGGTAACAGGCCAAAGAGAGACAGGCTTACTCTGCTGAAAGCCTCTTCCTGCAGTCTCACAGGTAGGTTATGAAATATTTTTATACAACCGTGTTTTGCTATGAAAATGATCTCACATAATCTGATTTAGAGTGTTTGATTACCTTGTTATTGATCTGCTCATTTCTTTAATAACTGTAGCAGGACAATGCTACGGTGATGTGAAACGGGATGAAATGAATTGAACTGTGTGAGAAAATTATGCCATTGCAGGATATGCATTATGTCACAGGCTTTTAAAGTGAAAGGTAGCCTTATTCTCTTGCATTGTGTGTTGTTCTTAATAAGAACAGGCAGGAATACAAGGCACGTTTACAAGGCTTTCATTGGAAACAACATAAAAATCAGACACAAGACTCTGTAACCTTGGCATATGCATGTAGATGGGCAGTCGGGCCTAAACAGAGGCCTTGGCTATTTATACGTCGTGTTATTAAACATTAAAAGATTATCTTTGAAGGTGAAGGGTCAGGATCAGTATTAGTTCATCAGCACGATCCTGGGAAATCATCTTTAAGTCAGATCATCTGCTTATGCTACCACAGGCCTGAGATGTACTGCACATATTCAAGCCCTCATGCTCCTGCTCCTTTTCCTTTCTTCCTCTCTATCTCCCCCACCTTCCTCTGTCTCCTTCTCCCCCTCTCTCTTGTCTTTCTCTGCACCAGCTGCTGCTGCTGCCGCTGCTCCAGAGCCAGAGTGGAGAGTCCCCTCACCCCCCAGCACATTCACACACACACACACACACATACACACACACAGAAACAAAAGGCCTGATACCCTGCTGAACACTGCCCCCTTTCTCCATCCGTCCCTCCATGCACGGCCATGGTGGCGGTGTTGGGGGCACAGGGAAAAAAACAAGGCCTGGACTGGGACTGAGCACGTCTAGTACTGACCCAGTGGACGAGAGGGAAGAGGGGGGAGGGAGGTGGAGGAGAATGGTTGGAGTTGAGTGAAGGCAGGTGTTGAGGCCTCTGCAGGAAGACTGTTTTTCTGTCCTGAATATCCCTTGAGAGTGGAAAAAAATCTGACCAGGGTATGCCACATTTACCTCTATATGCATATATGCATGAATGTGCATGTTTCTGTGTATGTGTGTCTCTGTGCTGGCACATGTGTGGTAGGTTTGGCATGTGTTTGATGGAGAACAGGGGGAGGGAGGTGCATGCCCATGTCAGATTGTCTATGTTTGAGGCTTTTAGAGATCTTGTCTCTACATCTTGTTGCTGTGTGTAAAGCTGCTGGGGGCCTACGTGACATTTTTTAGTTTTCAGAGAGACGACCAGCATGTGTGGGGTGAGAGCACTGAGGGATCTGCCTAAGAAACAGGCCAAGGCACTGGACTGAGCTTCTACCATCACGGTTACCTAAACTTTCTTCTTCTCTATAATGTGTTGTCATCCTTTTCCACAGCATTTTTGTGTATTTCTTACATGTGACATGTGATTTTTGTTTACATTGTGTTATTTGTATCATTTAAAATTGTTGTCCTGATTATATTTTATTATTTTTGAAGGTGATTTTAAGGCAGTGCAAGCCACTATTGTGAATCTCCTCCATCTGTCTGTTTAATGTTGTGTGTTCTTGTTTCACTGCATCCATACGACAACATTCATGTAGTTTGGTGCAAATGTCGCAGTGTTTCTTGGGAGGTTGTCTCAGTGCTTCTGCCTGTGTGTTTCCGAGGCCGTGCTGCAGCACAGGGCTTTTATGTTGGGTGACCGGAACCAGCTGAAACCGGTTTGAGGCAGACAGAGGGCTGACAGGAACAATGCCGTCTCTGTGCTCCTCTGAGGGAAAGGATAGCCCAGGCTACTCCATGGCAGCCCATCACATCTCAGCTACTGGCCACCATGGCACAGACTCAGACCCTGCTACTGCGGCTCACCGCTGGCTGGATGTCGCCTTGCTACGCAGCACGTCGAGGGGAGCAGGAAAGATTTTGGGGAAGAGAAGAGGGCAGGGGGACGGGGGCCGGCCAGGAGTCTGTGAATCTGCAGCCTGGCGTCTGCCTCATACACACATGCACACACACAGGAGCATGATCTTTCTGTCTGTTTGTATGTCTTTGTGCTGCTGATGGTGCAGAGAGTGACTAAGGAGGATCCTCACCACAGGACCACCACCACTCACCAAAATCCATGGATGTAACCTGACCCTGTGTTCTGGGCCTTTTCGTGGTTGGGGAAGAGACAGGACTGTTTTTTCCAGGCAGGGTGGGGTGGATGGCTTTTGTGGGTTAGCAGTGTTGTGACTGTGTATGTTGCAGGATGCAAGGAAGAAGGAAGGGAAGGTTTGGCTAGTGACTGGAAAGGGACGGAGGAAAGAGGGTGAGGAGTGGCTGATTCATTTGCATGTTTCCACATTTGATATTTTACTTATCTTAGACTGTGGTCGTCTTTTTCACTGTGCGTGTGGGTTTCAGGTGGTAACACTGCATGTGCATTAAACTGCTGTTGCTGGGAGGAGGTTGTGTGTGGTGTATTTGTCATGTTTGTCTGTTTTTAACCATCACTGACTTCCTGCGTCAGGCTGCTGTGGCTGTCATGGCTGTTACTAGCTCTTCTTTCCACCAGGCCTTTCTCTCTCTGCTGCAGCTTCACACAGCTCGGGCAGCCATTTTTTTCTCCCTCACTGTATTTCTCGCCAGCCCTTTCTCTCTCTCCAAAAACATTTCTCCCTCTGTCCCTTGTCTCGTTTTCATCTGAACCTCATCACCATCATACCTCCCCGTCATCTGCATCCAGAATAGTTGCAATTGACACCAAGATGCATTGAGAGTGTCAGATGTGGTTCTCTGTGTGTGCAGATGTGGCTGCCATGCATCTAAATTCAGATGCACAAACAAGCAGAGCAGCTCCATGGCTGTGTCTTTTGTCCCCAACATCAACAATACACACTTCAGTCCCATCACATTATTTACAGTGCTCACTGTTAAAGTACATAAAGACCAGTTTCTGAGCAATTATAAAAAACTGAAAGCAAAGAGCTCCTTTTAAAATATACATTTTCCTTATTGAATTCACGACCAGAACACGTTCTGTGTTTTTGATACATAAAAATAAATGTATTGATACCATTATTCTCCTGAGTATAAAATAATATATACATATATATATATATTGCAGTATATATAGAAAACTAAATCTGTATTTCAAAATATTAGGAGCAGGTCTAATTGCACATGTGTACAGTTGCACAGAGCTTTTTATCTGAGTAATGTTGGTCATGGGGGGGGAGGGGCATTCAGCTCAGTCTGCTAATGCATCAATGAAACATCAAGCAGCACAAGGCCGTGACTAAGTCATGGCTAACGTGACATTCCCCAGGCTGCACTGTATGTGGACACTGGCACACCATGCGGTGACAAATGAAACTGCATAACTAAGGACTGATGTATATCTGCTTAGTCTGAAATCCACCACAAATTATATATGTATTTTTTTAAATAAATATTGTGGAAAAAAGTAATATTGTGAATTCTGTGGCTTCTACACAGATAATAACAAATGACAGATGTATGTGAAAATACCCCCTTGCTGAACCTTTAGAGTTTTTATTGATTATATCACAGGAATGGAAAGGATATTTTTTTTTTCCATTCTTGCCACCTCATCATTGACAAAACATCCATCAAAGCTTGATGTCACAATATTATTATCCAAAAAATTTTTCCAATGCACTGAAAAGCTGGAAAGTTTTCAATTGATGATAAAAAAAACCACTTTAAAGAACTCTTTGGTTTAACCTCATATTGTGATACTTTTCACTTTTGAGATATTTTAAAACTATAAAATGAATACACAGAGGAAAAGAACAATACAGAAAACAGGAATAAAAAATGTCTCATCTCAAAAATTACTACCTAACCTTCCACTTTTTTCCCAGTGTTTACATTTAGAGCCATAAATGAGTGTAAAATCATAATTTAGGTGAGTCAAAATCTTTTAATGGTCGATCCTGACAGAAATAAAATATTGTATCCTGACAAACTATTGCTTGTTATGAAACATGACAGACAAAAGATGTATTGCTGTCAAGATGAAGGAAAATAAGTATGTGAGTTGTAAGTAAACATTCTGCATTTACGAAATGTGCTGAGCAGCTATTTTGATTACAGTCAACAGTCTGTAGTTTATTTAATATAAATGGTGCTATTGATTGCCAAGTTACATTGCATCACTAAAAAAAGACCTCACTTGGGATAATAGCAGACTGTGGATGATGTTGGTCAGCATGTCTATCCATCTTTTACACCTTAACTTTAGAGTTTGGCTGGCAGGTTAAAATCTAATTATGGAAATTATATTCAATATAATCTATCAATATGTGTACTTTAAATTATATATAACCCTAAGGCCAAGTGTCAGTTTTGGGCACACAATATTTCTTAGTCTTATCAGCCGATTGCCATAACATTCAGCATCATAACTCAAGAGATCAAATGTATTAATACATTATGTCAACCTGTGACATGCATGTTGCAGGAGAAATAAAACAAATGTGATTACATTAATTTATGTTTTCCCTCTCTACATAATTTGTGTTGCTAATGATTCTTTTATCTGTGTTCCCTGGGTGATCTCCTCATCAGACCAGGATCAGGACCATGGGAGATATGAAGACGCCGGACTTTGACGATCTGCTGGCGGCTTTCGACATCCCCGACATGGTGGATCCAAAAGCTGCTATTGAATCTGGCCATTGTGACGAGCGTGACGGACAGCTCAAGCAACCCACTGGGGTGACTACCAATGAAGACGAGGCCCACAACACCTCAACAGGACATGACGTTGGCGTTAGTGTCATTGTCAAGAACATGAGAAACACAGACAAAAGGGAACACGGTGAAACCGTATCAGAAAGGGATTTCCACTCACATTCTCAACCCCATTCTGTTGGCACTTTCAACAGACTTCATAATAGCTTCTTAACAGGTTTTCCTCAATACACCAAGAATGGATGGAAAGCTCCCAGAGAGGAAGGACAGCCAATTAACAACCAATCATCCACCTACAATCAGTTCAGCCCCATCTCCAGTGCTGAAGAGTTTGATGAAGACGATAAAATTGAGGTAGATGAACCCATGGACAATCGGGTTGGTCAGACATTCTTCAGGTCATCAGCTAAGAGAGAGGACCAGAATCAAAAATCACCAATATCAGACAATGTGTCTAAGCCCAGAGCAAACAAAGACCAAAAACCTGATCAAAACAATAAAAATGGTGGCAAAGTGGAAGAGTCCAAGTCTAAAAATTCCCGTCAGTCAAGTTTACTCAAGGGGGACCTCAAGTCTTGCAGTAAGGAGTGCAAGGAGTCTGAAGAGTCATCAGGACTTGTGTCCACCACCTCCCCGGTCAAAACTAAGTCCTCTGCAAAACTGTCTTCTTGTATAGCAGCCATAGCAGCCCTCAGTGCCAAAAAGGCCAATGCAACAGACTTAGATGTTTTGGATTCTTCTCCATCACATAAAGAAACCAACAAGTCCAATGAAAACCCTGCTGCTTCGGAGAAGCCACAGCAACATGAGTCAGCGCTAGAGTTTGCAAAGAGACTGCTAACAAGACCACAAGACAGTCCCTCTAGTGTCACCAGTGAAGGTAGCAGCAAAGGTTCCCCATCCTCAAGCATAGACACAACACCCGTCATCCCAAAGGTCAGGATCAAAACAATCAAGACCTCATCCGGACAGATCAAGCGGACTGTCACCCATGTTCTCCCAGAGTTTGATCCTGACGGCCTGAAAAAAGGAGACAATAGCACATCTGTCATGGCAACTACCACTGCAATTTTCTCATCTCCCACGAGGCCGCCAACTACGGTAGTAGCCACCACTGGAGGACCTTCAATAGAAATAAGCAAGCAAATGACTATTAAACCTGTTGCAACAGCTTTCCTGCCGGTATCTGCAGTCAAGACAGCCGGTTCACAAGTCATCAACCTTAAGCTGGCTAACAACACCACAATCAAAGCAACAGTCATTCCTGCTGCATCAGTGCAAAGTGCCAGCAGTGCCATCTTAAAAGCTGCTAATGTCATCCAGCAACAGACTGTCATGGTACCTGCCTCCAGCCTAGCCAATGCTAAACTTGTGCCAAAGACAGTCCATCTTGGTAACCTCAACCTCCTGTCTCAGACTGTTGCCTGTGATCTCAAACAGGCCCTGACATCCTCCAAGCAGAGCCAGCAACAATCACATGTCAAACAGCAGACAGTTCTTATTGGCCAGGCCTCAAAGAAAGTCTCCAGGGTTCAAGTAATCACTAGCACTCAAGGTTCTGTAGTGGACGCCTTTAATAAAGTCCTAAGTAGCATCAATCCTGTCCCTGTATATGTTCCAAATCTATCCCCGCCAACCTCAGCCTGTATTTCTCTACCCTCACGTGGCTATAAGTGCCTGGAGTGTGGAGATTCATTTGCTCTTGAGAAGAGCCGAACACAGCACTACGAACGTCGCAGTGTGCGGATCGAGGTCACCTGCAACCACTGTGCCAAAAGTCTAGTGTTCTACAACAAATGCAGCCTCTTGTCTCATGCCAGGGGCCACAAGGACAAAGGGGTTGTCATGCAGTGCTCACATCTAATTCTCAAACCCATCCCTGCAGACCAGATGATACCCACATCATTGTCATCAGGCTCATCCAACATCACTGGTACCACCACAATATCCCAAGCCCAAGCACCCACAGGTCAAATTTCAGGGAAAGGCACTGTCAGTGGGTCCCAGACTGCAGTGATTTCTGCTCCATGCAGTGCTCCTTTTGTGGCAGCCATGCCCTTGGAGGATGATGCATCAAAGCTCTGCAGGCACAGCCTAAAGTGCATGGAGTGTAATGAAATTTTCCAAGACGACAGTTCGCTAGCCATGCACTATCAACAGGCACCAGAGTCCAGTGGACAGGTGTGTGGATGTATTTATGATGTGAACTCTGACATTGAATTGTTCCATTTAGTTTTTGGGATTGAAATGGAAATAATCAATTTAGCTACTGCAAGATGTAATAATTAGTGTTGTTGATGTTTATGGCCACTTGGGGGCAGTGAAAACAAGATGTAACTATATTAGGTTGTTATGGGGAGACTGTTAGCAAAACAATTGTCTATTTACACATGCAGCAGACACAAGGCAACATTAACACTGATTTTGGAGTCACCTGGCAAATGCAAGTCCTGTTCACTCTCTGTTTTTGGTCTCCACACACCCCTGAGAGAAATATCAAGTTTTGTTGCAGCTAAATGCTTTACTGAAGTGTTGTAGCCAAAAATTAGGAGCCTGCTCTAGCTGAAAACTATAAGTGCAGTGAGAGTGAACCAAAATTGTGAGCTGGACTGGTAAAGACTGAGCAGAAATCATAAGATGAAACTCACGTTAAAGCTCTGTAAAGCTGAGTCTGTTCACTCATATTACTTTATCGTTTCATTCTAGTGTTGGGCCAAGGTTTTGAGATGTGTGTTGCAGTAGTACATTATTTCTATTGGCACTAAGTAACAGAAGGTAGTTCCAAAGTAAACTGGTCAAAAAGAGATCTGTGTAATATCATAATTAAGTAAATACTTTCTGGAAATACATATTAACCCCTCAGGATTTTTTTTCCTTTGTCTCTTCTGTACTCACAGAAAACATGCACTATTTGCCAAATGCTTCTGCCGAATCAGTGCAGCTTTCAGTCACACCAGCGGATCCACCAGCACAAGTCTCCTTACATCTGTCCTGAGTGTGGCGCCAGCTGCCGATCTGTCCACTTCCAGTCACACGTCACCAAGAACTGCTTACATTACACCCGCAGAGTCGGCTACCGGTCAGTCTACCTTTAGTAAAATCTAATAATTTTAACATACACTAAAGTCCTCACTTGTGGTTCTAAACTGTTTCTGAAGTCCCTGTTTTTTGGAAAGTCCGATCTGAAAAACAAGTTGACTGTATTCACCATAGAGTAGTGTCCTTCTTTGGTAAGTGGTTATTCTCTGATTTAAATGGCTCTTGCTTTTCTTTCAAAGTGCCACTTACAATGTCATCTCTAATTACACTTTATATTACATTGTGTTTGCATCAGCTTGACAATTCCACATCACTTAAAGTGATTTTTTTAAGAAAATAGACAGTTACCATTTTTATGTGGAGTCACCCAAAATACAAACCATTAAAAACTGAACAATCAATTATGGTTCAATTATGAGTCTTGTCAAAATAGTATGAAATGAGCGCTGTCTCTGTCTGTAACTGCGTAACTAGCACATGTACTTGCAAAATATTGAAAATTTAAACTTTGAAATTCAAATTTATAATTCTTGCACAAAAAATATTCAAAAATAAACAAATAAATAAAAAAAATATCACCAATAGGACATACTATATTAATTAATGAGAGTCTTTTTTACTCCATGAGTATTGAGCCATAATATCATAGAGGCCGAAGGGGATGATGTGGCACATAGACACTGGTGATAATGATGGGGTGAAGACAATTCTGAAGATATGAATGTGATGAAGAGGAGACACTGCTGGGCTCAACCAAGGCCCTGGATATGAAGACCGGATCTAAATGGGGTGGTTTGGGTTAGCAGGGTCACAGGGAATCTTTGCAATGACAGTGAAACAGAAGAGAGCAGATTCAAAGTTTGCGAGCAACAACTCGATTGGCTGATTGAGATAATGGAGAAATCTAATTGGATTACTGAAATAGCACCCACCATCAGCTGATTACAAAACAGAGAACTGTGAATAAATGAGTCGTAAAGATGGCGTTCCTGATTGACATTATGCTGAGCTTCATTAGTGGCGCTGATTTTATTTTGAACCTTTATGCAGACATAGGCAAAAAGTTTCACCTGTGTCCAGTCTTGATGCTAAGCTCAGCTAAATGACAATACATCAAACCACATTTAAAAAGACCAACATGTGAAAAGTTTAACAAAATTAAATTTGCATTCACGTCTGTGTGTCTGTAACCTTTTCTCCCTCTGCCCCCTGTCTCCCTCCAGCTGTCTTCACTGCAGCGTGATCTTTGCTGATGTTGCAACGCTGAAGTCCCACATCCAGAGCGCTCACTGTGAGACCTTCTACAAATGTGCTCTCTGCCCGATGGCCTTCAAGACTGCGCCTGCCACACATTCCCATGCACATGTACAGCATCCAGGAGTGAAGGCTGGAGAGCCCAAGTAGGTCTTTGTAAAATGTATGATTTATATAAAATGTAGTTCTCATCGTAATCTGTTTTCATGCAAAATTGAATACAGCATTCAGAAAAGGTTACTGCAACTAATGCATTCTGAAGTACAAACATTTGAATTCAATGCTAAATTCAGGGCTAAATCACAGATAATTCAAAAGCTCTTTCTTCAAAAAGATTCCAACCTCACGTCCCTACATTTCCTTTCACACTTCTCTTTAACCCAATACCCATGTCCAATTCATTTTTCTAAGGAAAACCGTCCTCACTGAGTCATCAGTTGCAGGATTTGTGGGTGTTAGACATGGGGGCTTAACCTGAGTTTGTGTTATTCCACGTGGCAACCTTTCCCTGACACTGTCCATCATCAGCACTACTGATCATTCAGGTGTTAAGGAGCAGGTGCTCTGTGTGGGTTCAGTCCTGGTTGAGCCTCAAGCCTAAAGCCGCATAAACATGTGAAATCAAAATTTTTTACACTGAGCTGAACTATAAATTTCAATACAATAAATTATATTTTCATATCCTGGTCTGAAATTATTCTATAATCTAAAGTTTCTTTAAAACATTAGGTGCAGCTGAAGGTTTAATAGCTTCATGTGAAACACAAACACTTATTTCAATTTGCTAATAATAATGATTATAACACACAAGCCCTTTCCTCAAATGTATTCCTACGTCACATCATCACTCTTCCTTTCACACTGACATACTTCTCTTTGACCCAATACCCATGTCCAATTCCTTTCTCTCAGGAAAACCTTCCTCGCTGCTTCGTCAGTAGCAGGATTTGTTGGAGTTAGACATGGGGGCTTAACCTGAATTTCTTTTACGTCGGCAAAAGCCAGGGGCCGGAAGCATTATGTTTCTGGGTTGTCCGTCTGTCTGTCTGTCTGTCTGTCTGTCTGTCTGTCTGTCTGTCTGTCTATCCATCACTTTGTCCGTCCTATCCCACTGCCCCATTCTTGTGAACATGATATCTCACGCAATAAGGGACTATCTTAAAATCTGATTTAAACTTTTAGTTCAGCTCAAGGGTTAAATGATTAGAATTTGCTGCTCAAATGTCTTTTTTTTTACCTTATGAACATGTTTTCTTGAGAACAAATCACAAGTAACACCTGGGATTCGCTTAACACTTCTTTCAGTATGTATGTACAAATTAAGTCTTGTGACATCTTGCAGTAAATTCATAGTACACTGTTGTTTGTATTTTTCAGGTTGATCTACAAGTGCTCCATGTGTGACACCGTGTTCACTCAGCAGTCCCTGCTCTGCACACACTTCGACCAGCATGTTGTCAATCATAAAGTGTCAGTGTTCAAATGCCCTGACTGCTCCTTGCACTACGCACAGAAACAGCTCATGTTGGACCATATCAAAGTAGGCTTGAAGAATAGTTCTTTTATGCATGTTACTGAGTTTAATAATGACTTATGTTCTTAACATCATCATTAAGTCTGAAATTAAACATCATGCAAAATATTTATTTCAATTTTTCAAAGTCAGTCATGTTCAGTCTAGAAATGTGTTAGTGATATCAATTCAGAAATATGATTCAATCTGCTTGTGCGGATCCTTCATCCAGGCCATTCATGGAACCCTGAAGACCATCGAGGGTCCACCAAACTTGGGCATCAACCTTCCTCTCAGCATCAAGCCCACCAATTCTAATAACAGCACCAACAGCCCCAGCAATAACAACAATAAAGATGGAGGAAATGTCAATAGTCAAGACAAGGGAGAAAAGAAACCTTCATGTTCGCCACAAAAGAAAAGTAACAGTAATTCCTCAGCAGTTCTCAAGAGTCCTCCCAGCTCAAGATACACATGTGGGGACTGCAGTACCCCCTTCAGTTCCAGGGAGGTCTTTGTGGCTCATATGAGGCGTGAACATGGCAAGGTGAATGTCTGACATCACTCTTATATGCATTGTTTTATTTGATCACATGTCATGATTTTGAGATCACTGTCAGAAAGTTAGTTTGAAATGGAGAGGATATCCATAATATTTCTGGCATAAGAAAGACGGAAGTAGTGATCATGTTCGGAATGGACTTTTTTCTAGGTCTCATAACGTAAGTGATGTTGTCATGATCGACAACATCACTTACGTTGATAAGTCCCATCTTCTACTGCTACACAATGCTAGCCGCCTGCTCATACAAATATAATCAATATTGAACGCATCATGTGTCCAATTGCACCTAATTGGACATTGCACTTACTTAACAATACATAGTCCAAGTGTGAAGCCGATTAGAAGAACTTAACTTGAGATATGTGAGCCACATACAAGCAGACAGAGAGTTCTGGAATTTGAAGATAGATATTTGATGAAGCATTTCTTTAGGTTACCTTAAACAGTCTCATTCTCATATTGCAGATCTTGAAG
Organism: Paralichthys olivaceus; assembly: GCF_024713975.1. Classification (NCBI taxonomy): domain Eukaryota; kingdom Metazoa; phylum Chordata; class Actinopteri; order Pleuronectiformes; family Paralichthyidae; genus Paralichthys; species Paralichthys olivaceus. The sequence goes on from NC_091110.1 coordinate 9,135,888, forward strand.
AAGCACCCATGTCGACAGTGTGACAAGTCCTTCAGCTCCTCCCACAGTCTCTGTCGACACAACCGTCTCAAACACAAGGGGTTGCGGAAGGTCTACACATGCCCGTGAGTATACACACTCATTCATTGGGCCTCAGCATGATACAATTAAGTGTCCAAACAATTAATGTGTTTAATTGTGGGAGTCACACTCTTGTATGTACAGGAGTTCCTGCTGCTCTCTAACACTACAGTAGCCAATGTTGACAAATCTGCAGTAACCAAACTCGAAAGGCTCTTGTTGTGTAGTTGAAAGCATAAAATGACCAATTATTAATTTCTAAGTTGCCGCTTGATTCTTCGTGTCTTAAAATCCTTTGTCTTTCTATTTACTTGAGTCTTCCTGGTGTTAAAATTGATGTTTTCCTATGTTTTAATAGACACTGTCCAGCTCTCAGTCAGCCCTTCACTAAACGAGTGCTGCTGGATCAGCACATTCAGATGATGCATAACGTCAAAGAACCAGAGGGGAAGACCATCAGCTCTCAGAATGTTGAGGAATTACCTGAGAAGCAAACGGTACTGTGGCACAGATTTTGAAATTTATTAGAGGGAAGTTCTCCTGTTGGATCATTTCCCTACAAGTGAATTTCATGATTCTCCTGTCTTTACCTAACCTACTATCTTGATCACCCCTACAGACCCCCAGCCCAAAGAGGAAGCCAGAAGAGGATGAGGGATCGCCTGGTTTGAACTCCAGGGGATCAGACTCACAGCCTCTGAAGAGGCTCAAGGTGAACATCCCCAAAGTTCACAAGTGTGCGGTTTGTGGCTTCACCACAGAGGACATCGCTGCTTTCCACAAACACATTCCCCAGCACAAGTCTGACGGCTCTTCCTACCAGTGTCAGGAGTGCGGCCTGTGCTACACCTCCCACCGATCACTGGCCCGACACCTCTTCATCGTTCATCGGCTGAAGGAGCCGCAGGGCCTCGCCCGGTACAACGGCCGGGGCAAGGATGATGATGAGAGTCAGAGGGAGAACCAGCTGGACGTTACGGACGAGAACAACGATGGGAAACCGAACACCAAATGCAAAGTGTGTGGGAAGATGTTTGAAACGGAGGGAAACCTGAACACTCACATGAGGACACATGGAATGGCCTTCATAAAGTCTAAGAGACTGAGTGCGGCTGAGAAGTGAGAAGAACTCACTTTTTAACATTGCAAACAACATGCAGTACATCGGTCGGCTGTGATTATGCTGTATATAATATACACAATTAATACCACATCATGTATACAATATACTCACAGAAATATGTAATATATGTTGAAGTCAGTGTCTTTAAGTAAATGGAACAAGATACTTTTGTACCCTCATAGATGTTTCTATAGGCCTTGAATAGACCTTTTGTATAGAGGAGCTTTTTATTTTAAACAGTTACCATTGTAGTTTCTCACTAGGATTAAATGATGTATGGATAAATTGGTGTAATATGGGACTAATCCTCATACAGTCAGCAGTGCTCCAAATTCTCAATGCTGCTAATGTCCAATGAATGTCTGCAAGAATATGTTCTACTTGGAGATTTAGGTTTCTCAGAGCATACGCCACAGCTAGCTGAGGTCTTCAATTTCAACTTAACCTCAACTTTGTTTATTTTTACGGATAACAATTTTTTCTCTCTGAGCCATTCCTGGCTTCCAGTGGTCCTGGTCTCCGTCTAAAACACCCTGAAGTAAAACTAAATCTCTACGTTAGATTTGAGTTGCAATTACAAGGAACATCAAAAAATGTTAGGACAATCATTCAAAGATAAATCCTAACTTCAGTTGCATCCCCACACCACCCAGTCAAGTTATTATACATAAATATAAAATGCACATACAATGAAAAGTATGAAAATAGATGGATTTGAAATGAGTTTATAGCTCACAGTTTTTTCAGGTATTGTCTTTTAAAGAGAAACATATGGGCCAAATTTGAATTTGCTTTTAAAACTGCATTTTGAAAAGGACTGTGAAACTTTGTACGTTGACGTTTCATGCTGGTTCTTAATACACTATAAATGGCAGCTCTTTGAGATTAAGACTTGACTAAAACATTTTTTTTGTACCGGATTATTTAAAGCAAAAAACACAAAGCACTTGCGTGTCTTTTAAACAGCAGTTAATCTACTGCTTCATTTATCTGTCAATATAGCACAATAAAAACAAGAAGGGCCCTCAGTAAAAATCACACACACTGATAATTATCATATTTCATCAACACTGATTAATTATTCCCTGGGAAATTTGTCAACATGTTGAAAAGACGTCTAACATAAGATATTTCCTGGATCCATCTCCTGAGCTGGATTTGCACCAAAACGTATTGCATACATTTAATAATTTCCTGAGACAATAAACAACCATCCACCAGTGGAAATCCTTTCAGTAGAGTTTGTGTAATCCTGCTTATAAACAAACAAACGAACAGAAATCTTTCAAAACTAAAGTATCAGTTTTCTGTCATTTTGTTATTTTCTCTTAAAGCTTCTTCAGTTTGTGGTTTATTGTGAAATCATAATGAATGTTGATTGACAGTATTTATGTGCAGGAATGTAAACTTGGCTGTGACACTCATTCAATCAAACCAGTGAACGTAACTTTGGAAGTCGTGTGGAAACTATCTACAGCTTGATTTCCATTGGTTCCTTTTCTTCCAAGCAATTCCAGGTCTCCGTTTTGAACAGTAGTTTTTCTACTCGGACAATAAGACGAACTGTCTTGCGCTGTAAAACTGCATGTGAGAATCCGTCTGTGAATTGTTTGTGGATTAGAATGTGTCTTGCTGCTGCTGCTGTTTTTAGACATTTCTGATGCTTGTGTTCAAAGTTGTGTCAATAAATGATGAAACCTGCCAGGGAGCGATCTGATGTCGACTGCACATAAGACATCAGTGCTTCTCCAAGGACCTAAATCACAAATCCTCTCGTGATCATTCATACTCATGCTGCATTTTGATGAAGGGTGATTTGAAATGTGGTTGTACGGCAATATACTAAATGTTAAGTGAATGGACTGAAGTTATAGCCCTTTTCTATTCCAACCAATCAAAACGCTTACTCACATTTATCCAGTCACTGATTGGACTGAAACTGTGTCATATCAAATCAGTGCAGGTTGTTTCCCTCATTGTCAACTGGTAAAATCATTTTAGGACAAGCTTTCCCTCTAGTGGCCAGATAGTGGGCTGTCTGTGGTATTTCTTTTCCCACATTTGGATTCACAGTTAAGATAAGATGATTGAGATAAAAGATTAAATTCAGTTGAGCAATGAAATAGTTGTAGATTTATAGATTTTTTATTTAGCTGAGTCATTTATTCTCTACAGCAACGAGCAGGATGATCAGACCAAACCAAAATAGAGCAACTTCTGTGACTATTTAAGGCTTTTGGAAAAGTGTATTTCATTTGATAACATAATAAAACAAACTAAAATGAGACTGGGACGATGACAAAACATCTGGTGTCCCGTCGGTAATCATGGGACCACAACACTAAGTTGATTTTGCATGGAGACATAATCACAAAGCCTGGATCTCTCTGTCAGCCTCCTCATGTAAACCAATCCTGTTCACACCTGCAGGTGGGGATGATTGAGTTTGCCAAAAGAAGGTTTTTTTTAAAGTCCAGCCTGAGGATGATTTAATGTGACCTCTTTGAAAAGGGTGTGTCCCTTCCTATATTATTTAAACTCTCCTCTTCTAAGATGTACTTCAGTCCTGAAATGGCCCTGGGTTTTCTGGTGTTCTTTCTGTTTCTAGGGTCTAGTTTAGAGCTGGAAACTACACAGGCATTCAATGTGCCCAAAAAATGTGAGGAGGACACCAACGCTTTCCTCTGGGAACTAAAGCAGGAGAGACCACAGGAATATGCTGTCCGCAGTAAGTGATGCTGCTTTTTGTTTTTTATAAATAAATTATGGAATTGGACAATGTGAGGTTTGTGATAGTTCCACTGATATTAAGTTAGACAACTTTGAGACAAAAGATTGAAATTCATCAAAAAGAAAAGATGCCCAAAAAGATATGGATATTTTACAAAAAAAATATATGCCGTACTACAACTTACTCAGATTTAAAAGTGTATGTGCACATACATATACTTAAGTGTATTAGAGTATTGAAAATGATAAGATTATTGTAAAGATTACAATGATGGGGACAGTGGTATAGAAATCTTAATTGTTGCAGTAAGATAGACATCGTATTCATCATTGCTGTTTTTAAATCTAATTTAATTTATAATTTGATTTACGTGTTGACTATATATTATAAAATTGCAATATTTGTTTTAAGTTTTAAAAAGTGTTTTGCCTTTTTCTTTTCAAGACGCTTTTAGATGCTTTTTTATTCATGAAAGTAAATAAAAAAGAATCCCCCCCCCCCCTCATCCTGATCCTCACCAATATCCTTCCCCCTAATTTTGTGTAAATCTTTCCATTAGTTTTTGTGTAATCATGCTGCTTATGAACAAACCAACAGAACAAATGGACACATGTGAAAACATATTGTCCTTGGTGACATTGCCTTTACGTTTGTGTATTTTGTGTTTATTATCAGTGTATGATGCGTTTGGAAAGATGGGCAGCGATGTTGAAGGAGGTAATGTCAACCAGCCGGGCTCGCGGCAGCAGTGTCAATCTGCCCATGGCTCCACCTTCTCTGGACAGTACTGCCAGGTGTTTCTTCAGCAGGTAACAACATCAACCGTCATTTGAAAAGATAAAACCTTGTTCTGGCATCTAGCTACAACGATGGGACATTTCTATTTCAATGACAGTGTTTTTATTTACCTAGGAAACAGTCCACTATTTTGTGGGTATTTGTCTTCCTGACTCCTGCAGGGAAGAGGATGTGGAAATGCTCGTGTTATACGGTCAGTGATTCTAAAACCTAGTTAGTCTCGACTCCCTCAGTCCGACATTTATTTGTTTTAATATTTACTTATTTTAACAGGGAGACTTCAGTTCGGTCAGACGTCCCTCATTCCTCCTTTTCCTTCCATCCTGGTCAATCAGTCCACTCAGGCACTGATGATGACCCACTGTTTGTCCAACTCCGTTTCCCCAGATGCATTAGACGTCACCTGCTTGTCAGTATACTCTCTACTGAATTATTTCCATGAGTATTGAACTGGAGATGTGTTTCTTTACATGTGCAGGATTTCATCTCTTGGATTCTAATATCTAATATACTGGCACCTTTTCTCCTGCAGGTTTGTGTGTTGCATCATGGTCATGATTCCTCTAGCCGCCACCCTGTTCACCGCCATAATAAGGTGGCAAAGGAACAGGGAGGTCAGTCCGTCTCTTGAGTCTTCCCCTATAAACACTAGCCTCAACCTTTATGGGACCCTGAAGAGCAACGGCTCCTCTGGCAGTGAAAGGACTTCAGACGAAAAGGGTAAGTTCACAGAGATTGTCTGAAAATTTAGCAGGCGACAAGATCAGCAGACAATAGATAATGAAATAGATATTGAACTAGGGTTGTCGCGATACCAAAATGAAACAAAATAAGGTCCTGTAATATAAGGCATTATAGTTCATGCAAAACTTTTCTTTGATTTGCTTCGGTTCTTTTCGAAATAAAAAAAGTTATGGAGATTCCATAATTTAAAACATGCATTACTGAAAAATGATCTAAGTATTGATACTTTTGACAACCCTACTGAATACAGTAAAAGTACACATTGTACTAAAATATGTTAATGGTAAATTTTGAAACGAGATATAAAAGTAATTTATGTGCAAGGCAATGTCAATAGTAATTTCCAGGTGCATTAGCCAAAACCTATATATTTATAAAATGCTTATTTGTTTGTATTATAATTGTCTTCGTAGATAGCACCAGCCACACACCACTGTGTTTTCCTCGCAGCTGTGTGAACTGGTGCCTGCAGGTCTTTTCTCTTCAGAATACCAGCCAAGGTGTCCTGAGCACCTCCTCATCCATCCCAGGAGGAGGCTACTCCTGCCTGAACGGCATCCGTGTCCTCAGCCTGTTATGGATCATGTGTGGCCACTCCACCCAGTTTTCCGTCATGTACAACCTGGGTATGAGATACTGGTATTTGGTCATTCAGTTTGGAAGTCTCACCATTACTCACATATCATTGTACCTATATTTTATGATCTCTATTGCAGATAACAAGAAAAACTGGGAGAAAGCGGTAAAAAGCAGCCCTCTGTATGTGATTGCCTTCGCTGGACCCGTTTTTCTGGCTGTTGACAGCTTTTTGCTGCTGGGGTGAGGTGAAGCTTAAAGACAGTCGTGGAATTAACAAGCGCTGAACTCTGAACATTTTCCTACAATTTTCTGGAGGGGCTGTATGTGAGAATACGAAGGTTCGAGGCAGTTCTAGAACTTTTAGCCCTCTTGTCAATTGTCTGGAAAACGTCCAGGTAGGCCCATGTGAGAATACAACAGTGAAATGTATGGAAAATTCTGGAGAGTGGGCGTGTTGATGACGTTTCTAACATGAAAAGGACGCATTACCCCAGACCCCATTTTCTGGATATTATATTCCAGTGTTCATGACTGAAAACAGCTAAAGTGTATCTGTAAAAGATGATTTCATGATTTTATCAGTATTAATGGCAGCTTCTGGGTTTCAGGGGTCTGCTCAGTGCCAGGTCTCTTCTAAACTCCATCAACAGGGCTGATGGTACACTGAGCATCTCTTTGGTGGCCAGCTACCTCCTCAACAGAATTAAAAGGTACAACGTTTTTATCAAACCTGTGTCACAATGTTATGTTTTTCTTATCAGAATTTAGACGCCCTTCATTTAAAACATGACAATTTAATATAATTGTTTCTTCTGTTTCTTTCATTACAGGATTCAGCCACTGCATCTGTTCATTCTGTGTTTAACCACTGGCCTCACCTCTTTAGTCCGGGGGGGGCCCTACTGGTTCCAAATCATGGAGACAATGGCGGACTGTAAGACGTACTGGTGGGGGAACGTACTATTGATTATCAATCTCCTAACATCCTCACAGCCGGTAGTAATTTTAACCTTTAAGTCTCTGGTTGTCAGTTGGAAATGTATTTATATATATAGATATATATTGACCCACTGTATTTCCTCTCGTCTCTCTCCAGTGCATCCCTTGGGCATGGTACTTGTCTCTTGACTTCCAGTGTTATGCCACTACTCCTCTGTTGCTCTATTTTTACAAATTGTATGTCCACTGTGCTTTCATATTATTTCAAAAAATATTTCTAATTTGCTATGTTGTAAAACAGGCAGCACCTTACACATATGTAATCTTACCCCTCCTATCTGGTGTTTATCAGGAACAGAGGTGTGTTTGTGGCTGTGGCAGGAGGCCTGATGCTGATGACCATTGCTTCTGGTGCCATTACGACCGCGCTCCTGCAGCTGCCAGTCTTCCAGCCATCTTCAGTGTAAGATTGTGGTCCAGTGTGAATGCAACTAGGAACCAAATCTATTTAATAATTCCAGAAATCTGTCTGTCTGTCTGTCTGTGGCTCGCATATCTCGAGAACTGTTCATGATCGCAGCTTCACACTTGGTTTGCATTTTGTTTGGGGCCAAAGGAAGTGCAGTGTTGAATTTGGTGGGTTGTGGATATGTGTCATGTTCAGTATCGCTCGTTCAGGCAACTTTATTTTCTTGCCACTTCATTACTATTGAATCCAATGTAAAAGACAGTAAAAGCTAACAAGCCATTCCTTCTGTTTCTTTTGAATTAAAATAAATATTGTATTTGTTTATTTTTGTAGATTTCATTTGAATTATGGCTTACATTACTATGTGAAACCCTACACAAGATATGGACCATTTTTAATTGGGATCTTGACTGGAATATACTTGACGACAAAGAAGGATCAGGTCCTAAAGAAAAAGGTAAGAAAGTTTGATTATATTGAAAGGCACCAGCTTATTCTTAAAACGGGAATGTTAACATCACATGCTCATAATGTCAGACACAAATACAAGTCACTATGCTGCCATCATGTGTGATCTTGCTATCCTTGCTGTTGCTGCAGTGGCAGGCAGCACTTGGTTGGTTCTGCTGTCTTTCAGTTATGGCTGTGGTGGTTGGATTAGCCTACGTCCTACAGGAGGAGCCAACGTCTCTGTCTTTGCCACATGCCCTCTATCAAGGACTCCACAGACCGCTGTGGGCTCTGGCTGTGACCTGGATCATTGTGGCCTGTGAGGAAGGTTACGGAGGTAAACATAACCCGAGTAATGAGTCCAAACATTTTTGCAAAGTGTAGCCTGCTCTTGCTTTACCAGGATTGCGAACGTGAGCTTCAAGCGTACCTTTGTACAGTATACAAGAACAAACTGGGTTCAGTTGTAGCACATGTGTACATTTCTTGAGATATTTTATGTATTAAAGCAATTTTTTTTCTGATCTTCCAGGTTTTATCAAGAGCTTCTTGTCATTGGGTTTCTGGCTTCCACTTTCCAACATTAGTTTTGCATGCTATCTGTCACATCCTATTTTCATCATCATCTACATCGGCCTGCAAGAGACCCCGATCCACTACACAGACCTAAACTTTGTAAGTGGTCTGTTTCATTTAGTTTCATAAACCCTAAGGCTGAGGCAGAGTTGTCTCTCTCTCTCTCTCTCTCTCTCTATATATATATATATAAATACTATTTTAACTTAGTGCACTGTGTCTCCTCTCTTCATCAGATGTACATGTTCCTTGGCCATGTGGTGCTGACGCTGGCGGTGAGCTATGTGCTGACTGTGCTGATTGAGAAGCCCTTCCTCCTTAAATACAGCCGTACATAGATGCATGTCAGAACACAATAGAGAACCTACATCCAGTCGTTATACCTCCATTTCTATACTCTGTTTGTTTGTGCTTTATGAGCTGTGCCAGTTTTCCTTGTGTAAATATGCTTTTACAGTTAATAAATAAAATGTTTGATACAAAAGTCCCAGAAAACACAAAACCTTTACAGTGATATATATTTAAATATTATAAAATACATTTGAGTTTTCAATGAAACATACAACCAACATCACAGATATAACATTTTTATATCATTGCATTATTACATATGCTAATTTGGGCCTTATTGATTATTTACCACATTACTGTATTACCATCTATACCTTTAATACATTTTATGAGATAATTATTAAATTAATTGGCCGGGCCTTTTCTGTCATGTCTCCCCCTCTTTGGAACAACCTCCGAGGGGGCATCTCGTTTAAAGACACTCTTTATACGTGTGCTTTCTCTGAGTTCTGATCCTACCAACTACTTATTTCTCATCAGTAACACTTTTTTCAGTTTTGTGCTCTGTGTGATCTTCAAACTTCTCTTAATTATTTCCTATTGTTTGCCTCAAATTTTTAATTTTTAACTTGTTACCTTGTTTTGCAATGTACTATTTAAATAAAGTGTAATATTATTATTATTATTATTGTTCTCATTATTTCAACTTTCAGTGTAAATACTTGAATTATCAATTATACTACCATGTGCTCAGTTGTATAAGATTATTGCCAAATATGGTTTGGTATTTCTCTTATAAGACTTTGGCATAGTGAAGATGTATCTCATTTTATTCAGTCACGTGCTATGACACTCCTGCCTAAAGTGGTTTTGGAAAAAGCATCTATTAGCTGAACCTGTCACACACCAACACACCCACACAAACAAAACGTGGACGTGACGCACACGTCTTCCATGTGCAGCACCGTTCTCCTCCTGGCTCTCAACTGGGAAGTTTAAGGAGAGAAGGCAGACGCCAGGCCGAGACAGCCAGTGCAACAACATGGTGTAAAAATATATCCAGCTTGGGTAAGGTGATACCTCTCTCTCCATGACTACATGGGTCCAAGGGGCCACAGCCAATCCATAACCCTACAACAACATGCTCAAGAGGGTGTAACATGTCTGAGACTCTCGGAGCATTTTCAAGTCACGATGTGAACGTTTCAGTATTACTCATATTAATATTATTAATGAAAACAAAAAGTTCACTTCAATATTTACAACCTGTTCCCTGCACTACTTAGAGGCCACACACACACACACACACACACACACACACACACACACACACACACACACACACACACACACACACACACACACACACACACACACACACACACACACACACACCATTTAAAAGCTACATCATAACAAAATCAAAACATGTCCTGCCTCGTTCAAGTCTCATCCCAGTGTGACCTGGTCAGTCAGATGACATTATTTGTGTGTGTGTGTGTGTTGGGGGGGAGGTGGTAATTCATAAGGCTCATCACTGATTCCTCACCATAACAATTGTGACTTCACGTTTTATGAAAGCAGTTGCAGCTCTCAGATGAGCAGTAGCTACAAACAGTCTTTTTCTATCTCCACCGTCTCCATTACACTTTATTTAAACTTGGAGCATAGCTGTTTTACTGGAGGCCGAGTCTCTGTTGTTAAACTGCTTTTTACAACGTGCTGATTTTAGTCGTAAAAGTATCTGTTCCATCTCACCTGTCACACAAACAATGATGTAACACTTGGTTATAAAACTGTCCTTGCTGTTATTATGAAACAACGTTTAGGAAGCAGTTTACAGGAAAATAATATGCAACATGGAATATACATTAAGTCAAGTTAGATCCAATCAAAAGAAGTTATTGTCAGTGATGAAGATTTGGAAAGGCCTGGAAAAGATCAGTGACAACCTGCGGGTTCCGACAGGCTACAGATCAAGTAGTCCAGCAGCTGGTTACCTTAGCTTAGTTTATTTTAGCTTAGCTTATGTTGTCTTGGCTTAATTTAGCTCAGTTTTGCTTGTTTTGCTTGTCTTAGCTAAGCTTAGTTTAACGAAGCTTTGCCTTATTTAACGTATCTTATCTCATCTCATCTTATCTTATCTTATCTTATCTTATCTTATCTTATCTTATCTTATCTTATCTTATCTTATCTCATCTTATCTTATCTGCCCTACAAGAAAGCTAATAAGCTGGAAACAGTCACACACTGTCACATCAGGGCGAGCAAATTCACAAATAATAATTTTTCATTCAGTTGCTTTGCCAGTGCAGTTAGACAGGTGTTGCCCAAGAAACGTGACTCTCTGTGTCACGGGTGTATTTTAAATTAGGAAAAATAATTTCTCCAATCAAAGAAAGTATGAGAGAGGGAAACACAGGGCAACATAGTCTATAATATAGAGTGTAGACTTTTAACAGTGGTATTTAAATGAAACATACTAGACAACGTCATAATACAATAGAAAATTCACAAATTTCTGCCCTGTATACAAAATGTACATACGTACAGGGACAAAAACTTGGTTGCATTCTTTGCCCAAATTGTTATTCTTAAATCCACTTCCACTCTTACTATATCTTCAGTAGAGTAATTGCGTAAATCAGGTCATCACCAAAATGTGTAAATATAGATATCCAGTGGTAAATATTCAAGATCGGCACATGCCTGCAATATCAGGTATCTGACTTTGTACTTGCGGGGGACAACAGTTAAAAATAGACTCACACCCCGAGTCCACCGGCTCTGCCTCAACTCCCACTGAAGTCCTAAATCATAGGTCTATAACCTCAACTTCACTGCCATGAGAAGGGTACGTACAACTTGCATGGCTGGAAATCCCCCTTCACAAGCTTGTTGACTGTTTTAATGCCTCGAGTTATGATAATACTTTAATGCTGTGTGACTCCACTGTGACTGAACTTGTTAGAGGTTTTGTATTTGTGCTTCTCTTTGGGGAATAGACACTGCCAGTTACACCGCTGCACGCACATTCTGCCGACATCATACACTTTGCCAAGCATCAGAATTAAATCCTTGATGTCATTTACAAATATAATGGATTTTGATGCATATTAAAAATACTTTTCACCTCCCTGCTTGTTTTGTAACCTCTCTTTGTCAAGAAAGTCTCATATTTAGATTCAGCATGTGGTGTTCCTTGATAAAACTGTGTAAAATGTACTCAGAAGCTCAGTTAGGTCACGTCTTTCAGGCAGAACATTCACATACAGAAGCTTTAAAAGATGCAGCAGGCTCTTGCTGGTGGGGGGGTGGTGTGTGAACGAGGATGGATCTATTTTGAAACAGACATTCAAGATGAAATCGAATTAAACTTTCTTGCTCTTGGCCACACATGTGCTGACAGCTTTATTGTTGTTTCTTTAATGTTCAGTACAGGTGAAGCTCAATTTAGTGCACTAATCAACTGCAGTGATTGATTTCTATTCAAAACTGAGGAATGTGCACATGGACAATCTGCAGGCCACAACCCCAAGTAAATATGGAGGCAGTCAACTGTAGGTGATTGTGATCGATGGAATACAAAAATAACGCCCATGAATTGATTTTTGAATCAGAGATTGGAGACCTAAAATTGTGTGAAATGTGTAAATAGCCAACGTGTGTTTGTCAAATAGACTCACCAAGTGGGACTCTGTGCTCCGTAGTAAACATTTCAGACTGGAGGACTCAGCGAGGTGTCCTTCAGTGCTGCAGGAATGTCACAAATGCAGGTCATGGGTGAAGAAGTACTGGTATTTTTCCAGTGTCTGTGCCACCAGCTCCTGCTCCTGCAATCTTGTGTATCAGGCTGCGTGTTTCGGAGCGTCCTCCCTTCAACACTTCTCATCAGGCATCTGCACGTATGTCCTGCTGCATGTAGGGAAAAACACAGGTTGTATTGTTTAAACATGTTGGTGCTTTGAAGACGCAGCTATAGTCTGACAGTCAAAACAAATCACTAATTGATTTCCTCCAGCAATAAGGAGGTTATGCTTTCATCTGTTAGTTATTAGTGTTATACAAAAACTTTTGATGGATTACCAACATTTTCCTTGATCTCTCAAAGGATTATTCATGGATCTTGATGGAAAATAATCTGATACGCGTAGGAGGCTGATATTTATGAGTGTGTGCAATTTTATGCAGGAAAAATTATGCATTTTTTTCTTATTTAAATGTGTTTTCATAAGGGGACTGTCGAGTCTCAAACAGACCTTTAAAGAACTGAGGATCGGTCAAAATATCCTCACTTTCCAAAAATGTTCTTGCAAAGATATAAGTACAGGAACACACACACACATACACAAGTCATGTCTCAATGACTTCAGAGGACATTACATTTCATGATTTATGTTATGTACAATTAAGACAAAAATTAAGAAACAAATTTAGGTCCCCACATCATGAGTAATAACTGGATCACACACACAAACACACACACACCAGACGTCTTTATCAGCCGGGAGGTTTCCTGTTGATAAGTTTTGTCAAGTGGCCTTTTAAAGCTTCTAAAATGCAGGAGACATCGTTCACAGGGGCATCTGCATCTGCACTTAAGATAATCATGTCACACAAAGTGACAGCTAGAGGGAGATAGTGGGACTGACTTCAAATACTTCCGATTAAGGAGGTAAATATACACACGAGACTCAGTTTAGAGGCTATTGACCGTCTGACTTTACTAGTTTTTATGAGATATTCAAATGTTCTGGTTATGTCTTCACTTTGCAGGCGCTGACAGCAAAAACTCAAGGATACAGCTTCACCCAAAGGAGAGGAAATGTGACCAGGCAAAAACAAAATTCAGCCTAAAGTTGCTGTTTGACAGCTGCTGTCTTGCTGCTGATAACTCCTCGAACAGTTTCCGCTAGAAGTCCTGATGGACGTGTCACTCCTTTACACCGATGACCAAACACGGTCAGTGGTGTCTCTCTCAGACAGCCAGACGAGGGGTTTGGACTCTATTTCTCTTTTACGCAGTCCTGCTTTAAACACTCCGTCTGCATGTGAGACAGGAACAGAGGCTGCGCCTGAGCTCTCAGACCCGGCTGACAAATCTTCTGACGCTTTAACAAAGGTCTCCGCATGCCTCCCTCATGAGAAGAGCACTGACTCAGACTGTTTGAAGCTTTCATCATGCAGCTACAATTTCTCAGATTGTTTGTCACCTCACTCAGAGCTTGTGCAAACGGATGATGACCTCAGGGTTCAGGCTTATTTTGGCTCATCAGAGCCTGTGTTGCCTCTTTTACCTCACCTGCCTCACAACCTTAATTCACCGCCAACTGAAACTTTCTCAGAGTTTTACATTGAACAGGACTCATCCCTCACCTTTCCTCTCATTCAAGACCACACTACACCTGAACCTTTTGCGGCCGGGTCACATGTAGAGGGTTTGATGGAACCGTCTGTCTCTGAGCACCTCACCAGGCTCAGCTTCAGCTCTGAACACAGTCAAGCCAATTTTCATTTGAGTTCATCATCGCCTCACTCTGACAGTTCAGGGAGTGACGCAGCTGTAGTGCCTGTGTCAGACCTTTATATCTTTGAGAGTGAGACACAAGACTTTATCCTGGACCCCAATGTATATCCCCATGAGATTACATGTCCCGATTTCCAGACGTCATCACAAATAGAAGAAAAAAAGACAAGTAATGCGTGTGCTTCAGCAGACGCGCTGAGCTCTACTGAGGAACAAGCTATAGTGGATTATGAGTCAGACGTGGGACATCACGCAGGGCTTAGACCACCTGCTGTGGATGATTGCGAGGCAAGCTTGATTTCAGTAAATGATGTGAGACGATGGACTGCAGGGGTCACTGGTTTAACCCCAGAGACACGACGGAGCAATAGCCCCATCGAGCTGTGGCTGGACGCATGTCAGTATCTGGCAGGTGAGGACAAAGAAGATGTTGTGGACAGGATGAATCATTCTGTGATGCAAGACAGACTCACAGTCACCGGTGACTCTTTTCCCCCTGGAGAGACACAAGAGTCGGGTTACAACCCAGAAGGAAGCGAGGGGATTGGCTGGTCCAGTGAGGACAACAGAGGCTGGGGGCCACCGGTCGAGAGGTGGTCTTCAGTGGACAGCTGGGCAACTGCTCTCTCAGACTGGACTGGGATCATCACAGCTTCACCAGACGACATCACAACTGCCTTCACAGAGATAGGGGCTGAGATACAGGCTTTGACACAGGCGCTAGCAGAGGTTAATACTCATTCAGACACAGAGGAGTCAGCGCAGGCACAATCCCAGCCAACTATGGGCGTCCAGGATCAGCTTCTAGAAGCACAAAACGCCCCAGAGAGCTCCATCCTTTCTGGGCAGGGTTGTGTCTCCGCAGCTGCAGGACCAGAGCTCCCAGACAGAGTGGGCTCCCAGAGCACTGAGTCTTTGTGTGATTTTACTGCAACCACACAAGGAGAAGAGGAGACAGAAGAAATCCAGAGCAGCCACACTGAACCTTTTCTGTCCTTTCACTCATCCACGGTTTCATCCAGCGCCATGCTGGCCATTCCTGGAGGATTCAGCATGACTGCAGCCCCACTGATCCTTGGGTCTACTTCCTCCACTCATTTGGATCTCTCTCAGTGTGGTGGATGTGTCGACCCCTTAGAGACAGAACTTTTCATCAGCAACGAAGATCCAGTCATACTTAATATAACAGAGGAGACAGATTTGGAGGAAGCAGATGCAATTAAAGAGGTAAGAGGACACAGTGTAATGATTCATCATTTGTTTGTTTGACAGGTGAATGTTTGAGCTCTGTTTGTGAAAAGCATGAAAGAAGAGTGGATGTTTTACAACCAAACTTGGGGACACATGTTTTTTGTTTGTTGGTCCCACACGCAGAGACGCTATGCCTGAGACTCACCCTTCACAATAAAGAGAATAACAGCGATCACCTTCACGTCAGTCGCACTGGCCAACAGATTAATCATGTGCTCTGGAAACATAGCCAGAACATTAGACATTCCCACTCCTGCCCTTGTCAGTGTTGTCATACCAACAGCATTGATAGCCAGTCAGGAGATCCGCGCAGTAAAATCTATGTATGTCACCACGCATGACACTCACAAGGGTTCTCGCCTTGCTCTGAATTGAGGCCTCCCACCCGGGCATGATTCCGTTTTATTGGATAAGTCCCTTGGCTCCCATCTCAAAGACGGACAGCTGTGGGAGCTGAAGGAAACGAGTGCCTGTGAGGAAAACTTCAGATGGACAGAAATGGCATCTAATTATAGCTGAGAGAGTTCAATGATAATAGCATGCATCCATGGCGTGTCAGGGGATGGTGGTGGGGTGAGAGGATGCCACAGCTGATGGCTGAAACTTGACCCACCCTTGCTCTCTCTCTCCCTCTTTTTGTACGCACCCCTTGTACACACCCATTCCCACCGCATCTCCTTTAAAACCCCACAACCAGTACACTGACAGGTCCACAGGCCTGGGACGCTGCTTTTGATATTAGGTGCGCAAGATAGAGCTGGAGCTCCTGTTTATAATAGTGGTACTGTAGGGTTCATTCGCTTGTAGGACATATGGACTCTAGGATTGGATATAGAAACATTGTGTTTCATAAACGTCTGCTATGTGACTCTAAAGAAAGGTATGTGACACAGAAAAAAATAAAAAGTAAAGGTATGGTGTTGTAACCTTCTGTAGAATCTATGGAAGTACAGCTGTATTACATATACAGTATAAATACTATCATATTACAATCTCAGTGAAATATGACAGACATGTATTTAAACGTGTGATATTCTTGTCAAGAAAATGTCAATAAAATATACAATCTCTTAAAATCAACTAACATTGTTGATTCATTTTCATTATCAGGCCTCAGGAGATGGACTGTGTAAAGTGACACATGAAAGCAGTATTTCCCAGCTGCATTTGTTGGTCGAGCAGGACGCTGAAAGGAACTGTGGGCCGGCCAAGGTCAATAGAGGAGGAACCGAATCTTCAGCAGACTCTAACCTCCTCACCACAGGATCTCTGACCAACTCACACGTGCCAGGTGTGGACACACAACCTGGCCTGCATGTTCACACACACGTGTCGCCTGACACTTCACCAGAGCTTGACGGAACATGTCAGGTGGAGCCACAGGGGGGGAGTCCAAAGTTTATTATGCCCTCAGCTCCCCTCAGTAGCGGCTCCTCCCACGTATGTTGGAAAGGCAGCAATTTGGACGGAGATCAAATTTGTGCCCAAAGGTTTCTCGATGACAACAGAGACCTGAGTTGTGACCACATACAACCCTGCGTTCTCTGGCAAACCTTACATGGGATTACTGGCAAACTGTCCTCAGAAGGTTATGAGGAGCTGATTCATAAAGAAGAGAATACAATAAACTCTGCTGAGAAGTCTTCACCAGAGGGACAACTGGACTTACACTCCGGCAACAGCTCTGAGTGTTTTTTCACAGAGAGAAAGACAATAATTGAGGAGATCAATGACCTCAGTAGAGAACTCTCAAACTTGGCTGTTGTACCTGCAGATCACTTCGTCATCTCAGAAAAAAGCTGTGTCGCAGTCATCACATTGGACTTAAATGACCCATTTGTTTCCAGGCCTTTAAAGACTGTCGCCACAGCCGTACCATCTGAGGAGCCAGAGCTGATTCAGAAAACAGCCGAGAAGATGCCTCACAAATCTCACAAGCACACCTCGGAGGGTAAAACACGCTCCAAAAAGGACAAATCAGCAGGTCACCATCATGGTGCACATGCGTCCAACAAGCAGGAGAATTTATCTCATCACGTTTCAGCCCCGCAGACCAACAAACAGCCAGAAAATCATCCTCTTACTGGAGAAAATCATACAAGTGAGAAAGCTCCAGCTGGACTTGAGGACAATCAGGTTAAATTGGGGACTGACACTGGTGCAGCAGCCGAGAAGGCTCCGAGCAAACCACATGGCAAAAAGAAAAAGAAACACGGTCAGAGCACTGCACCTCTCAAGAACATAGGGGAGCCACTGGCTGACGAAGAGAACGGAGCCAAACCAAAGAGTGCAAAAGGAAGGATTGATATGTTTGAGGCCAAGCTGGGTAATAAAGTGGAGAAGGCTCCTAAGGACAGTGGTTATTCAGATGGAGCTGAGAAAAAGTCCCAACAACTGGAGGCTAAAGCTTCCCAGGGTGAACGACCTCCGCAACTCTCAGAGAATAAAGACCATCAGCCCAAAAAGTTCACAGGCCCTCTGAAAGATGACGTTATTAAAAGACGACGCCTCTCACAGGATAAGTTTGGGAAGATTGTTAGTGCGTTGGAGTCTAAACTACCAAAGCCAGATGTTTGTATCAAAGCAAAGGCAGAGGAACCCAAGGCAAATGCTGAGGCAGCTCGTAAAAAGGCATACAGTGAAGTGGTCAAACAGAAAATCACTCCCAAGGAAGGTTAGAGATTTATCTATTTTTCTTTCGCATGCAATGACACACTGTCAACACAAGGGCATTATGGCACATTCCTCACCTCATGATATGTCTGCAGAGCCCAAGGTGGTGCAGCCCATCCAGGCAGTGTCAGTGAGCGGGGACCAGCAGAGTCTGTGCCTGTGGTGTCAGTTTACAGCCGTCTTCTCAGACTACACTGTCACCTGGAGCAGAGATGGCGCTGTCCTATCTGAGATCAAGAGAAGGTACTGTGGGTTTCATTCAACACAATTTAAATATGTTGTTTTGCAGAACGAGCTCCATAATGTGTCTGATTAAAATGTCCAAGTAAATCAGGTTTTTAGTTTTGTTGAGATTTTTGTGGATTTATTCGTTCTGTGACACCGCACCCCTCTCTGAAGTGCAGGGGATGAGAGTAGAGTGTCCCTCACCATCTCCAACGCTTCCCACAAAGACTTGGGCAAGTACCAGTGTCGGCTCAGCAGCTTGCATGGATCGGTCACTCTTGATTACCTGCTAACATATGAAGGTAAAATGTGATCGCCAGCTTTAAGAATAAGCATTTAATGTGTGTTCAACTTAATCTGAGGTGACATGAAACCTTTCATTTCTTCACAGTGCTCAGTGAGATCGTCATTCCTACATCTCCAAATACCATCTCAAGTGAGTTGTGATTCCAGAACAAAGAATTTCAAGGATTCTCAACAGTTTTGTCCAAGATTTTGACGTATTGTCTTTTCTCCCAGCTGCTCCTGTAGAGCTGGGGAGCGAAGAGGAGGATGTGTGCTGTTCCAGGCTGATGTTCAAGGAGGATTTCCTATCCAACCAATCCTTTGGAGACAACCATCCCATCAGCATCATCACCGAGAAGGTCCACTTTGGGGAGGGAATGCACCGCCGGGCTTTCCGGACCAAGCTGCGGACGGGTCAGAAGCCTCTTCTGTTGCCGGGACACTCCTGTGTGCTCAAAGTTCACAACGCCATCAGCTACGGGACCAAGAACAACGACGAGCTCGTTGAGAAGAACTTCACCTTGGCTGTGGAGGTAAGAACATCACAGCAAATACATCTTCTGAGCACGTAAATAGTAAAGTCAAACTAAATTACAATACCGCATCACCATATCAGTTTGAAAAGCATGAGACTATGATTTTTTTTTGGCCCAAAGTAAGAAATATTTGAGGATCAAAAATTTGAATTAGTTCCAAAACTAACATTAAAAACGGTACCCTGAAAGCACTGATGCACTGTTATGAAATTCAGCCTTTTCTTCTATATCCACAATTCATCTTTTTTTAATATATTATTCATCAACTTAAAATCTTTCTATTAGAATATATCAAACTATATACTAATAACTTTCTTGTGCAGTGATCTTCTGAGACATAAAGTGTAATGTAATTTGAATGTACATGTAATGTATATTTTTTGCTCTGCAGGAGTGTCAGGTGCAGAACACAGCAAGAGAGTACATCAAGGCGTACACTTCTGCAGCCCAGTCTGTTGAAGCCTTCGGCCAAGTCCCAGAGTGAGTGATGTTTGTAGAACTTTAAACTCTGTGTGCGACGCAACCCTCTCTTTTAGCTCACACCATTTTGTTTCATGCTCCCACCAGGGTCATTCCCATCTACCTGGTCCACCGTCCATCCAACGACATCCCCTACGCAACGCTGGAGGAGGAGCTGATCGGCGACTTCGTCAAGTATTCAGTCAAGGACGGCAAAGAGATCAACCTGATGAGGCGCGACTCAGAGGCCGGACAGAAATGCTGCGCTTTCCAGCACTGGGTCTACCACAACACTGAGGGGAACCTGCTGGTTACGGACATGCAAGGTCAGGAGGATGGAGAAAGTTTTGAAATGCAAAATAAACATGTTCAGAAGATGGTTTTATCTAATTATGATGTTGGATCCTAAATTGATTTTTGTGTTTTCAGGAGTGGGCATGAGGCTCACAGACGTGGGCATAGCCACCTGTAAGAAAGGGTGAGTATGTCATTTGAGAATGAGGGCAGCTCTGAGCAATACAGGAATAGTTGAATGATGCAAACTGATGTGTTTATTTATTTATTTTCAGATACAAGGGCTTTAAAGGAAACTGCTCCACCTCCTTCATCGACCAGTTCAAGGCTTTGCACCAGTGCAACATCTACTGTGAGATCCTGGGCCTCAAGTCCCTGCAGCCTAAAGCCAAAAAGCCTGTGTCTGCTCCCAAACCCAAACCCCAAACCCCCTCTGCGCCCAAGAAGAAAACATTTGGGCCCACAGTGAAGGGGAAGTCGTAACCAGAGGGGAACTCTTTGGACTAAGAGTTTTGGTTATTGTTTGTGTTTGTGAGGTAAAGCTGGTTTTATGGAGACGATTGAAGCAAATGAATCCGAGTACAGGGAGCAATTCTCCCACAACCGGTGGCTGTTGTTTCATAATAGATTATTATCTCATGTTGAACATTTGAGATATATATTTTTTATTTCATTGGAGTGTGAATGAGAGTTTGTGCACTGTAGTTTTAACAAATTTCACAAGTTGTGGGGAAACTGTGACGAATCGAACACTTGAAAGAGATAGAAGATGCAGTTTCTATACAGTGACGAACTGTGATGTCTTAGATTGCTGCATTGATGATGTGTGATGATTTTTTTCTTTAAAGATCGATGCATCTTTTTCTTGTTTTTCTACTTTGGTGATGTTTTCAAACCATTAGTTCATTAAATTAATGAACTTATTAATTAATTGCTTTGGGGAAATATCTTTGAAGTAGGTTGTATGGTAAATACACAGGATAAAAAAAACACAGTATGTTATTTGGAGGTTACTTTGGGTATCAGTGGGTCTTTTTTGTGCTTGGGTTAGGATGAACGTTCTGTTTTTCAGTTTAAAGTGACCTGATTATAACATTGCTTTATTGAGTGATGGCATTAATTCAAAAATAATGTCATATTTGTTCTGCGGAAAAAACATTTTATACAGAAGAAACTCACGTAAAAGAAACATTTGAATGGTTTTCTCTTAAATTGATTTATCAGTTTGTCATTTTACTCTCAGTTCTGTTTGTTGCATTGATTTCTGGCTTCATTTTGAGGATCCACGCTGCTCTGGTTTAGCTCAAACAAGGCGTAAAAAACTAAAACCAATAATCTATAACCAGCCGGCTTTTCAACTAACGTCTCCAACTTCCTTTTTACGATGAGCCTCTTCTGTCCTATAATGTCAGTGTTGCCTATATAAATCCCTGACCCAAACTGCTGACATGGCTCTCAGGGTGTGGCTATGTGACCAGTGTGTGCAGCAAACGATGGATCTTTGTTATTAAAGAAATGTTGCTGGTTGAAAATGCTTTGTGGATTCTTTGTTATTTCACTTTTTCTATAATGGGACCAGTGGTGTGCAGGTTCTGAGGGTGGGCGCAGTGTTGCGACATGACCTGGACAGTGTGTCTGCACTGGGCCGGGGTTAAGGAGTTTATAAAACATTCAAACAAAGTGCTGTTTTATGGCAGACAGGCAGAAATTCACTAAACTCACTATAGCAAAAGACACTGCGTTTATTTACAACATATGCATGCATGAGAATAATTGTGCAATCATGAAAATACAGATTTACAAAAATTCTATCGACCTGTTTACATGTCGTAAAAGCTGGAACCAGGACCAGCGAATGAAACGTCAGGATGCATGAAAACAAATGGGACATCTGCAGTTTTCCATCTTTGTCAGCAAATTAGCACCTAAAACACTAAAACAGAAAGTAGGTCACACTCAGAGGCTCAAGATCATGCATGGCCTATCAACACTACTCTATTTTCACCTCGGTGTAACGTGTCCCACGCTATAGCTGCCATATGACACATGTTTACATGCTTCGCAGCTTCGGAGGCTGTTTTAAATCTGCAACATGTTTGAATAAAGTTTGCACAGGAAACGTCGAAACTCACTGAGGTCCTTTTCACACTGTAGCTATATAGTGTGATAATGGCGTTTGATAGACAGGACACAAACACCATTGTCACACTCCACAGCTCTGGAGGAGAACGTTTGCTTTGGAGACACAGCAGCAGCTTGTGGCTGGGACGACCTGGTGAAACGAGGGGAAAAAGTTTGTTGATGAGAGGAATCAGTACAGAGCAATGGAGCGAAGTAAAAAAGAATCTTGTGTATGATTCAGTGAAAAACACATATAAGCTGTGATCTATGTTTTATTTAGCCATGTGGACGTTTAAACTTGAAGAATACTCAAAAACAAATATGGAAAGTAAATAATCAAGGCTTATCCAAAGTGTCCAAAGTCCAGTCACGTGTGTTTTTGGTGGGGATGACTGCAGCTGTGTGCACATGCATGAGAAAGCATGAAGAAGACATCTGTGTGAACCTTTTCCCAACATGACTAACAATCTTAAATGATTGTAAAATGGTTAATAAACACCATTTGTCATATAAACTTTAATGCTATCTATGTTGATTCACGCTTTTAACTCATCTCATTAAGTTTCGGAGATGAAAATTGAAAAAGAGACTTTCTAGCTTTTAAATTTGTCAGAAGACATAACCCTAAACTTTTCAAATAAAAGTGTGAGTGACAAACACTTCTGGTGGATCCAGACTAGTTGCAGGGCAACAACTAACTTACCTTAGGTTTCTAAAGTGGATCCTCTTTCCATGCTCAGTCATTCGAACCTATCAGTTGGCCTCCTGCTCCTGCTTCTCCCAGCTCTTTTCTTTTCTCTGCTCTCTCCCTCTCGCACCAATACAAGTCACGTCTCTGTGTCCCGGGCCTTTGTGTGCCCAACGGTGTAAAAGTCCAGTAGTCCGCCCGCAGCTGCAGGTTCACGAGGTGATCCGTGATGCATTTGTGTTTGGTGGCGTCCTCGTCCCATGTCTTTATGTAGACAGAGCGGGGTTTGGACAAACAGCCAGTTCCACATTAGTGATAAGCTACGGGGGAAGTATTGATCGACCCTGACCAGAGGTAGAGATAGAGAGGGTGAGGAGGTGAAGGAGGAGGAGAAGGGAGGGGGGCACTGAAAAATTGGTGAGGCAACATCAGGGCCTTAATACCAGAGTTTCACTGAAACAAGAACGGACGGCCCGTGTGCCATCGTTCCTCATTATATGTGGGCCGGTTGACAGTGTGACCCAAAAGTTGTCACAGCATTTTGCAACATCAAGATTTACGGCTTTCAACGTCATTCTCAGACTATGATCTATAAAATCTATTTTATGTAAATGTCAAAACTGAAATAATGTCTTCTCCAGAATAAGGTCAATAGCCTGACTATTGCTGAATGTAAACGTATCACTGTGAGCTGAAGGTGATGGATCCTGGCAGAGGAGTGGATGGAAAATTTAAAGCCACATCATGAACATTGATTCCATAAATTCATAACCCTCACTGTATTTATCTGAAAGCAAAAAATGTGAAAGGAAAACAAAATTCAATCCCTGTTCTTCACTATATTTAAAACACATTGCTCATTTGTGGATGTGTAGAAACTCTATAGAGGCTCTATACGTGGGTCCGTGTTCCTGAGGATAAGTTTCATAATAAAAGCTGTCAACTAAAGGGCAGATTGTGAAATAGCATCCCTTTAACTGGAGGTCGTTTGGTGTCGCACTGCTCAGTTTTCACCTTCTGAAACTCAATAGGACCCATCACACAAGATCCTTTACATTAAACACCGCTGTACATGAACAGTAGAGTGAATTGTAAACACACGTAACACTACACAGTGAAAATACTGCATATATATCCATAGCCAGTATTTCAATTGCATGTTCATGATTGTTGCAAAGAGCTCAGGGTGCTAATGGCTGTGGGGAAAACTGGTTTCGAAACATTTATAGTTACTTCCAGTAACTGTTGGTGTTGATCCAGATCAGGGGGTAGATCCAGGATTTGTTTTTCACTCTCTTTAACATTAATGGAGATTGGGGGTTTCATTGATTTGTCATGGATCTCGATGAGGCATGTAGGGGACTGGTATCTATGAGTGTGTGCAATTAAGTGCAGATCCCAATGAAAATGTGGATCCAGTGAATTTCATACTGAGGTTCATCCTGACTGTTGGGCCTTGGTGGAGGTACTCGCTCCACTGAGTGTCGTTCTACTTGAAGTGAAGTTATTTGCTGCTCCCTAGGGTTGAAAATGTTGAAATAAGAACTACTGGAGTAATAAGCAGTGGAACTTGGGGTCCTGGTCATTGGATTCAGGCTTTAACAATCATTTTGTGGCTTTTTGCATTCAGGGCTTTGCTAGGAAAGTTAAGTTAATATTATTTTTAAATTCTCTGGGAATATTGTTGAGTTTATTTATTTTTTAAATCAAATATATTTCAGTTTTGTCCAGATAAGATGTAGCATTGGGAGAATGTCACATTATTTCATTTTAGAATATGTAACTTGCAGTTATCTTTCTTTAAAGGTACAGTGTGTAGAATTTTGTGATATCTAGTGTTGAAAATGCATGTTGCAGCTGAACACCCCTCACCTCACCCTCTCCTTCCAAAAGAACCTGTGGTATTTAAATATAAAGGGCCTTTTCTGGGGTAAAGAAAACTACAATTCATACAATTGAGATGAGACAAACTAGTGAAAACATCATCAAGATTATTCTTCATTAAATTTCTGCCAATAGTTCCCTTTCACCTAAACCTTTAAGTCCAGCATCCCATCAGGGTCTGGTGAAGGTCAGAGCGCTGACGTATCACAGACGCCTGTGAGAGACCGTGTGAGGCCTCACCTTTACTAGAGCACCCTCGTCTTTTTCTGCAAACCAAAGCGATGGTTTTGAACTTCGCTCTATTGATACTGACGTTAAGATTTTAGTCCACATCATGCAGATGAAACAACAGTTGCACTTTGTGACATATCTTCTTTTTTTTTTTTCCAGGCAGGTGGAATGTTTTAGAAGGTGGATCTAAAGAAGAGTTGGCTGTTGGCTTGTTTGTGGCCAGATGGAGGATAGGAGGTCTTGATAAAATGTCCCCGGGCTGGCAGGGTGGCTTTTATTTGCTCGTCCTTGGAGCTGATAACTCCTAGATTGCCTGTGTGAATGAACTGAGGTCCTTTCACCACAATATGTGCAAATACCACACACAGACCCACAGAGACATGAAACAAGAAAGTGAGAGGAGGGTAAACCTGGTTCATTTTCTGTTTTAAGACTTCTTCTCTAAAAGGTGAACACCAGGTGTACTTGTGACATTGCACTGTGATTGGCTGGATGACAGAATTCCATCTTTAATTTGAATGAAAGAAAACATTCACCCTCAGCAGCAGCAGCAGCGTCTATGTGAGGAAACAGCCTTTTGAAAATATTTGTGACGTCCAGGGAAAGAAATTTGTTGTGACAAGTAAAAATATGTTCTAACATATAGCTATTCAAACAGTTAAAGGGTTATTCTGCCATTTCAGTAACTTCTAAGTGAGAAATCATGACAGCACCATGTGAGGCACAGAGGACAGTTGTGGTAATAAGAGGCAGATTAGGTGAAGTCTTTGTGACAACAAGTGAAACAGGCAAACGTAACCTTAGTGCCACGTAGAGAGTCCACCGCACAGAACAGCCCCTTTATATTATAGTGTTTAATAATGGGGTACCAGGCTATTTTGTTTCTTATCTCTATATCATTATTATAATTATTATTAATAGGCTACTTTCTTTTGACCATTAGTCTTGTGCAGCATTTTGTACTGTGTGTTGAAAATTGCTCTACAATGAAAGTTATTGTTAATAATAATGATAATAAAAACGTATGACATAATAATAATTTATATTATTTTAATAAAGATAATGATGCTGAAAAGACTTTCTCTAAGAAGTCCTGTATGTTATCATGGAGCTACATTAAAATGTTTGTATATACTGATGTTTTTTTCCTAAAATAAGTCAAGTGTAAGTCCACCTAAACACAAAGTTGTACTCAAATATATCAGATAAGTAAATGTAAAAAATCGTTCAATTATGGAAAAAAACAATGGGGCAATAGTGGATTTAATTAATATTTATACATTTTAATGACTTCTAAATATTAATGAGAAAACTTCAATATAGAATAAATAAAATTTGAATTTTGAAAACAAGTAATGTGCTTATAAACTAACTGCTTACCAATCGTCTTCTTTATAGTTGGCATGTTTTCGTGTGTCTTATAATTGTCTTTCTACTTCTCATGAGTGAAACAAAAAGTTCAGTCTCCAGCAACTTTCAGAGAATTTTCATTTTATTTGACTGAAGTTAAATGAACCACAAAGACTTGCAGAAAGTGGTGGAATCTTCAACAAAAGTGATATTTTTTGTGTCATTTATAAAAAAGAAAAAAAAGGAAAACCCACTTAAAAAAAATAGGAGTAATCTTTACAGAGTCAGTTTGAGAGGTGGGATCACAGGCAGGAGGGAGGAAACACAAAGGAGGGAAAGGTAGAGGGAAAAGAAGAAGAGATAAAATAGAGAATACGAAAGGACGTGAAGACTCTTCACTCCCGACAAATTTTCCTACCTTAGCAGCAGCCCAGATTTACAGACTATTTATATTGCACCAGGAACGTGCTCTGAATGGAAAACAAAAAGAATCACATTCAAGTTAATGACGAGACACACGACAGGCGACATGACCTCAGAGTGATCTATAAAGTGCCCTTTAGGTTCAATGGTGTTAGAAAAAGGAGAGAGGAACAAAAACATAAAAAGAAAAGAAACTTGTTTTTTTCTTTGTAAGAAACGTGCTGCTTTATATTCAGTGGCAATCACAGCTTTTCTCTCAGACACCCGCGCTCAAACACACAGCTTCATTTTAGAGTTGTTGATCAGTAATACTTCTGTTAAATGTAATACATATATTTATATATCATGAAAAGAACTTAAAATGTTTTTTTCTTCCAAGAACAATTTACAGCATTTTGAACAGCAACAGGCATGAGAATATAAATATAATCATGACGTCTCAGAGAAACTACGCCCCCTTGTTTTAGTTCTCCCCTCCCGACCGATTACACGTTCAAATTACGATGTAGTCCGAGCAAACACAAGATACAATTTCATGCTGCTTTCATAGCACTACAATTAAAAACCATTGTATTCAACACATTTGCAATCACCGTTACAAGTGATATGGATTTAATCATTCCCCAGACGAGCCAGATTTACACGTTACACACCATGTCATATAGAATTCTCAAAATCGTAAACAACATTGTTCATCGGTACAAATACGGTGAGTGTATTTTCCTGTAAGAATTATAACAATGATTTTAAAAAAAGATGATGACGAGAACTATTAAAATTATCTTTGAGGATTATGTCATCCCCCAACTCAGAAATCCTTACCGGTGCCTTAAAAGAAGAAAAGAAAAGAAAAGAAAAGAAAGTGATTCTACAAAAAGGCTGCGGCGGCAATTTCTGATCCAACAACATAAATGCGGCTCTACGGAGAGGGGGTGTGGTCGATTTCCTGTAATGTGATTGGCTAGCATTCCTAAGGTTAGTCTGGTGTTGGTCTAAGGATTTGACAGAGTAGTGATCATAGTGCCATTGCAGTTTCGTAGAGAAATAGTGCATGTAGGAGCCAGATTAAGGCCATGCTAAGAGCCTCCCGCTGAAGGCTGCTCGAATACTGTGCTATAGTGTACGTAAAGGAGCTATTGAAATGCATTAGTGTTTTCCAGCACTGTAGATTTTCACAGAATGAGGGTAGAGGGGAGGGACACGGCAGATCAGAGGCTGGATCTCGTCATTCGTCGCTCATGCCTTGCGGATGAAAACAGGTTTCAGCATTCGTCAGTGCTCAACGCTCCCGCTCTTCCCCTCCAGCACCTTTACAGAATGAACCCACACTGAAAAGATATAAAGACGTAGGCATAGTGGCTCGACAAGTTGCTGTACAGTCTCAAACCGCTGTGCTGTGGTAGTGGCTCACAGTCGGGCGTTACAGTTCAACATGCTTGCACAGAACTGCTACAGCGGCTGGTTTGGCATCCCTGTGGCTTTTTGTCTTGTTTTAATTTCTTAGAAATGATGGTTGGTTGAGTTCAGTCAGGTTTAGTCGACTCCCTCGAAGCCCTGCGCGTTTTCCACGGCCATGAGGAGTTTCTCTCTCAGGTCCTCAAAGGACTCGTAGGTTGGCAGATCCAAGCGGTTGAAACTGAGATGGAAAACAGTTAATTGATGAATTTGACTTAAGTTAACACGTGTTATTCTATTTCTAAATAAAACTACTCTACAAATGGCTCTCCACATGCACGTTATTTATACAATAGCAGACGTCCTTGTCGAAATTTATATTAAAACTCGTCCATAAAGTTTAAATAAGTGTTTATTTTATAAGTCCAGCTTTCCTGTACAGCTCTTAAGTTATGTCAAAATAACTCCAATAATAATAATATTTCATACATAATAGTCAGCCTCAGCTGTTTTCTATTTCTAGCGATGATAAGCAAAGGCTAGAATGCCAACACATTAAGAAACCAATGATGGAAAGCCACTGGGATGGCTGTTAACTTGTCTAACAGTTGTTTTTCTCTCTCTCTCTTTGTGTGTGTGTGTGTGCGCGTAGTGACATACCATGTGTGAGCTCTTGGCAACTTATCTGGTGTTCCCCACTGCTCAATGGTGAACAGCTGAGGACCATTAGAACCTGGCAGTGAGAAATTATAATTATAACAACAATGTTGACATGATGCAGAAACACTTTTAATAGAGCCAAACGTAACCTCTGAAGAAATGACTGAAACAGAAAGATGTACTTGGTTCCTATTTTTTTGTCATTTAAGTATTTTAAACTTCATGCCTAATTCAGAAGTATGAAAATTAATGTGCAGAGATATTCTGCATTTTAGACGTGTAGATATTCAGAGATTCTTGATACATGCAGTACCATAATTTAAGGTATGGTCTGATCGTTCCCACATTCATTCTGCAGCAACATACGACCATAGTCAGAAAGAACATTAGTATCTTCAGTGAGTCCTGCAACACATGCTGTGGCCTCTGTGCTAATTTTAAAAAAAAGGTCAAACCAAATTTGACTTTATATTTTTTTCTGTTTAAAGTATTTTGTAGGAAAATAATTGATAAATAAAAACTACTTAATGGTTTAATCTTTACTTTTACTTCACAGTCAGTGTCTAAACCTTCTGCACAGTTTTTTACATCTTATAATGATAAAGGTTTTGAGCCAAACATATAATAGTGTTTTATAAAAGGTGTAACAGTTCTTAAAGTTAGTTAAAGTTAGTTATTAGTCATTATACAAGTCATTATTCATCTGCTTGCCATTATCTGTATGTGTACAATGATTGTGATTCAGTACTAGGAACTGCAGCAATGCCGACATCATTTTTGTGTCTGTGTTAGTAGCTGGTACTGTTAAACTACTTGGTACCAGCATGAAATACAGGAAACTTGAACTTCACGTACCATAAAGCTCGGCAAAGCCGTTCATTGGTACTCGAGATGTTCCCGTCACAAACTGGAGGAGCCGGATTCTCTTCTCAGCATCCATCAACAGAACGACCTGATTAACAAGCAAATATAAACATCAGAGTCAGAGTTTCTACACACATTTTTTTTTAATCCACTATAAATCTCCACCGAAAAAAGTTAAAAGTCATACATCACAGAAAGAATTATGAAATCACATAAAGCAAGAAGGGTTTTGCAATGAAACCTTTGTGTGTGCGTGTGTGTGTGTGTATGTGTGTGTGTGTGCACTTTTCCGGTTAACTTAATCAGATGACATGACACTGTTGTCTCTGTGCGTGTGTAAGGGTATTTACATACACAAATTATGTGTGTGTGTGTGTGTGTGTGTGTGTGTGTGTTGAGGCTACTACTTCAGACTCTTTCATCAGAGCAAACATGTCTGTTCATCCAAACAGACTTTGATCTTCAAAAGCGAGGCCAGCAAACCTGCCGCAGGTCGGGGAAATGACTGGAACCAGCTTTTATTGTGAAAGAACCAGCGTCCATGACTGATACTTAGCAACATGTGGCTAATGATTTAGACAGTGCATGTTTGTTTTTATAGCATGTATTCACCAGTGTGTGTGTGTGTGTGTCTGTGTGTGTGTGTGTGTGTCTAACCCACATACCTTCCAGAACCACTGTATAACAGGATGGTTGGGACAGTATCCGTTCTTGTAAACAGTGTGTTGTCTCCAGTCATTGACGTCGACATCACCCAGACCACACATGAGCAGCTACACAGACAGGAGAGGAGGAAGGGGAAAAACCTTTACATCCAGTCATTTCTCTTCTCAGACACAACTATCGTGAAAAGTATATATTCCAGTAAAATGCTACTTACAACTGCAACTGATTGTTTAGTCAATTAGTTTTAACTATAGTTTAATGGTTGTGCAAATTATTCTATTATAAAAGGGAATAGTAAATAAACCATCAGAAAATTTTTAATATTTATATTTATCTCAGTTTCCCTTTTTTTGAGTCTAAGGTTGCATCTTTAAATGTGAGGTTTGTTTGATCGACAGTTGAAAACCAAAAGACCCTCTGTTTACAATCACAGAAAATCAATCAAAAGTTGATCGATTAATTGAATAATTGACTTATTTAAACTCTGCTAGCCAGGTATCCATACCTCCAGTTCGTTTTCATCAAAGATCTTGATCAGATCTATTAGGATGAGCTCAGTGAATCCCTGGAAATTAAACAAAAAACAAATTACAACAATTCTATTCACGTACAATTCAAGCTAAATATATAAAACATTCAAGTTGTCTGAGTTTAGAGGATTTTCCTTGCTGGGTTTAGATGCATAGGCTGAATACAGAAAGTCTGTGCTCACACTGCCCCCTCATGGTAAAAGTGTTAATGCATGTAAATACCTCAAGGAAAGCATTCATCTGCTTCTGGACCCGGTTGACAAACCTCCACTGGATGACCAGGCTAGTGGAGAAAATGATTGTGATGTGATTATCATTAACATCACATTATGAGATGTTAATGAAAAACTTTACCATTTGAATATCATTTTTAATTATTATCATTATTAATGTCGACGTCTATTCATAAAAAATCTTGTCTTACTCTATGTATTCCTTTTTGTTGTCATTGGTGACGACCATGTCTGAGCCGCTGGGCTTCAGGTCGACCTGGTAGGTCTGAAAAAGACAAAAGTACAATGAAAATATAGGACAGGTGACTCGAGATATCAACTTTATAAATTTACTAAAATAAAAAATGAATTTGGGAATTTTAACTTTGACTAAGAGTTTGATTTTAGGTTGGCTCACCTGTCCAAAGTTGTCTTCATCAATACAAAACCTCAGGTCCAGCTCAGTGGGATCATTCTCCAGAATCCACTTCAGAGAGTTGTAGTATTCACTGTCCTGCAAGGCAGATAACCATCCATATAAATAAGAAACACTTTTTAATAGTTTTTTAATTGCAAGGTTGTAGGGTGTCGTGAATGTGGAACTAATAAATGAAAGGTATGTTCACTGAGTATATACTCTAGTAACAATGAGACCTTACCACAGACTCCATGTCTTTGAGAGAGATCTGTTTTCCCAGCATCATCTTGTAAAATGGTCGGATGAAAAAACCTGGGAAACAAGAAGGCAACACAGCGCTGTAATGGTCTGTGTAGAAGTAATGACTTAAAAACACCAATAAAAGAAGGTGTGTTCGAGTCCTCACACATGAGGAAGCTGAACATACACCAACATA
Organism: Paralichthys olivaceus; assembly: GCF_024713975.1. Taxonomy (NCBI): domain Eukaryota; kingdom Metazoa; phylum Chordata; class Actinopteri; order Pleuronectiformes; family Paralichthyidae; genus Paralichthys; species Paralichthys olivaceus. The sequence continues at coordinate 9,167,776 of NC_091110.1, forward strand.
ATAACACAAGAGAAACCAGAGACAAGCAGTTTACCATCTAGTAGTTTTCCATGAAACACAGCCATTCCTGCCACACGTCCGATAAACTTGAAGTAGGAGAGATGATCCTCGTTGCACAAGCCAGAGTTGGGGTTAATTTGAAGAGTGTAGTTGTCCCTGGACAGACACAGAGGAGGAAAACAAGTTTCAGATTAGTTATTGACGCTTAGAGCAGTCAGCAGTAGGCTACTAACATGTGTATTGCTATTTGTCCATTTGGTTTTAGAAACATTAAAAAGGTGAATAAATATAAGATTTCCACTGAAATGAAATGTGTTAAATACAGCTATAAGATATGAAAATTGATAAATGAACAACATTTAGCACTTCATTTGAAAGAAACAAGGATTATTTACCTCACTGATTTAATCTAGTGTTGATAAAAGTTGCTTTCATGACATTTCAGTACTTGAGTACTGATATCTTGTACTTGATATCCACAGTGATTCGTACCATGTCACTGGATACCTGGACCTCTCATTGAGTTTGCCTTTCCTCCTGCAAATTCTGGTGATTTATTTTAAGCCTTTTTTTAATAGCAGGATAAGTACAGTCAGAGCCAACAAAAGCAGCAGACCGCACAACAACTACCACTGTATGTGGGAAACATTTGTTCCAGGATGGCTTTATGAATGACAGGAAAGGTAATCAAAGTGGAAGGAAACTTTAAGTCTCATAGGGGACCAATACAACACTCCCTACATCTTACTCCACCTTAGTGGAATAGGAAGAGAAGAATTTTTCCATTAACGCAAAAATATAGCAGGGTTCCTTTAGAACATCTGCTTTGCTCAACACTATGTCCTGTTTCATTTCCTGTAAATTGGCTCGAACATTTCCTCAGTCAGAAGCAGCTCCGTAAACCTAAACTAAGCGGGGAGACTTACGTGGCAGAGTATTCAAACAGGCCGTAGTAAGGATTGAACATCTCCTTAGATAAGAGGAAGAACCACTCTCTGGCCACGCCGCCGTAGTCCAACCCTTTCTCTGACTCGAACTCAATCCACAGCCGTGCCTTCAGAACATCCGGCCTCTTCAGGGACATGATGCGACGGTACGACTCTTCGAAGATGTTGTTCCTGTGCAGTTTCATCTCGAATCGGTTGGGGATGTCAGCCTAGAACGAATGACACACATAACTCACTTTAACGCAAATACAAGTAGTGAATACAAATGAAATAGAAAGATATTACATTGTGTTTAAGTAAGTGGAAGTACATGACCTTTATACAAAGCCAACCATTAGATTGTAATAAAATGTAACTGCTGCTTAAGTTGCTGATTGACTTCACTCACTCAGGAGTCTGAATATAATTATATTATTATTATTATAGTTAAATGGTCACAACATTTATGTAGTACTTTTTCAGTCTTATCGACCTAATGAACAACCAGCTCTACCTTCTAAACCACAGCCAATCGATAAACACAGGACGTGAAGATGTGTATTTAAAAAAAATCACTTCTTACAGGTTTCTTCAGTTTCTTCCGGAAGTAGTCGTATTTCTGCTTGAACTCTCTGGAGTAGGGAACAGCCTGCATGGACAACAAAAATCACAAAAAGTCAAGGAGTGGTAAAAGTCAAATAAAGATCAATATACTCATAAGGGATCAGCTTGTGATGTAAATGCTTTAAGAGGAACACTGGACTGGACTACATAGGGAGTAACCAGGGGAGGGAGGTTGGGAGTGAGGGAGGACAGTATCTGTAGTGGTACACAGATAAGCAAGAAGGTGATGGCATGTCAAGTGACAACCGCAGCAACAAAGTGATTTTTCTCTGAGACACACTGAGGCTGATGACAGGCGTGTGACATAGAGCTACAGTGTTAAGAGGAGAGGTTGTTGATTCCATGTAGCGACACTGTTGTGGCAGAGACTCTGAACGAGTAGGAGGAAACTACTCACAGGTCCTGTGATAGCTGGACTCTGCAGTCGAGGGTCCTCCCACTGCGTGTTCTTCGTATCTGGTTGAACAAAACACAAATAAACATTTGAGGCATTGTTATGAGCTCCCCCCTTCTGTCTCTTTTCTCCTCCTCCTTTCCTCACACTTTCTCCTCTCAGTGATGAGTGTGATTACATGGAGCTGGAGAGGCGCTCACTCTCTGTCGTGCCAACAGTCTGTGTCACTGTGGATTTATTGTTTGTTTCCTTTTTAGTCTGGAAATTTCTCATTTCAGGTTTTGTGTTATTTAGATATTGTTACTTAGGTAGATGGGGGGAGTATCTGGATCAAACAGTCCATTGCTTGCTTTGTCCAGATCTTCTGTTCTCTTTGGCCAGGCCTTCACACTTCAACAGATTAATTTAACATTTGTTTATTCCTTGTTTTGTTAATAAACTCTTTGTTTTAATTGGACTCTGGCGCAGCATTCTAGTTATAAAGTAAATACATACAGGTTTTGTACTTTGAGTTGAACAAACAACTCTTCAGCACGTGCTCTGGGAAATGATTATTTATACAGTAGTGCACTATATACTGGTGTTTTATAGACTAAACTGTAAAAATAAGTTTTAAAATTGGTACAAACATCTGGCAGGAAAAGTTGCCCAGAACTTCCGGTCAAAAGTAGTAATAATTGAAGTTTTCTTACTGTGGTCAATGTAGAAAGTGCGTCCGTCTGAGTGAACTCTCTCTTCCCACCCAGGCTGAAAACAAGAAACATGAGGAAGAGTGAGGAAAATAAGTCATCATGACACAGCATTATTAAACAGGCCATGCTCAAATAGTAATTTAAATCCATCGACGTTTTTTTCCTTTTGTTTTGTAAAATTCACGTTTGATTGAACTTGACTGAACAATGACAGCTTGGCAGCGTGGGCGAGACAAGCTCAATCAACCACCCACCAAAGGAACTGAAGGGATTTTCTCTCCTATTTGAGTCAGGTCTGAGGCAGCAGCAAGGCAGGGATACGACCACAACATTTAGTTTAAAGACCACCACTACCAGTCAAAATCAGTACACCACCACTGACAAGGTGACTACTCAGTACAGTGCCACAGGCCACACACACGCACACACACGCGGCAACAGCAGTCAGGCAATAAAAGAATTTCTGCGGATTGAAAGTCAAGGGTGGGGGAAAAAAGGGCGAGTCTGACAAATCTGTCAAACACAGTGTACATACAATATGTATACACTAATATGTGTGGTTCTAAATAATCAGCAACTTCCTAATTGGACACCAGAGGATAACACATGCAGGAAACAGCGAGTTTCTTCTTCTAATGTACAGCTTGTTTTGTTTTCTCTTAAACCATCCAACCCTCCCTCTGCAGCCATGTTTTCCTCCTTTAATCCCTCATTGTTAATTAGCTTTTTTATCCAATTTTTTTCAACAAATCTATCTTTGTCTCATACACGGATAAGAGTACACAAGGATGGAGAACGATGGGGTGCTCCAAACAGAAGGGAGGGTGGTGGTGATGCAGGGAGGGAGCACAGAGAGATGAGGTAATATATTGATGAAAAAGGAAGGGAGAGGTACAGTCCATCCATGCCGGTCATGAGAGAAAAAGAGAAAAGAGAGAAAGAGAGAGGAGAAAAACAAAATAAAATAAAAGTGCAAGGCTGTCTGCAGGCATTTGACCAGACCGGACCAGACCAGACAGGTAAGAAGGCAGGCAGAGGGAGGGAGGCACCAACCAACCTCCTCTGGTAGGTTCTGCCAAACAGACATGGCCAGGTGTAGAAGAAGTAGTAGCATACATTAGATCCACCAGAACGGAGTGGAAAGAGAAAGAGAAGGAGGGAAAGAGAAGAGAGAGAGAACACACACATGCACACACCACACAAGCCTGTGAGATGTAGAAACCCATGAAGTGTTCATTATTCAACATCTAGCTGTGGTAACGTTTGAGCCCATCTGTTGGGAGCTCATCTTTGTCACATTGATAATAGTGCAGGTGACAGACTTCACCACCTAATTATGGATCATCACAGCCCCCAGACTCTGCTTTCTCATCCTTGTTCTAACACTGCCCACCCCCATTTTTTCTAACAGGTCTAAAAAGGACATCTAACAATGACATCTGATCATGTGTCTCCTTTTACTTGACATAAAAAATATACAATTGAGTGACGCTAACTGAACTGTAAGCAAAGAACACAACTGCAACTTGAAAAGTCACAGATGGCACATATTATCTAAGGAATCATGTTACATATTCATGGTATTTAAACATTATGAGAACAAAGCTACACAGTTAGGGATCTGCATGGTTGTCATCAGTGTATGGGTAAATAGGCTGGTCTAATTGTGTTTGTACTTACAGGAAGAGGACCAAGTTCACCAGGCTCCATTGAATTCTTATTCCTCATATGTACTGGGTATTTCAATCTGGGATCCTCCTGGTCGTCAAAAGAAAAAGATGACATGAAGAATAAGATAGTATTTTTCATTGAATGGTAAATATAAAGATTTTTAATAGTAGTTTCAGGGTAAACAGCTCCTTGAGGTTTACTTTGTCTGAAAAGCGTGTGAACTTGATTTTTATACCACCAGGTGTCACTACAACATCCAGAGAGCTCAACACCAACCACTGCCCCAGATTATATGATTGCTCAAACTGTCAAATAATGCTCACCATCACATTCAGTAACAAAAAATAGAACAATATAATATATTTATTTCATTTAAATTAGTACAAATTAAAAGCAAAATAGAAAACATGATGAAAGAAGGTTTTATAATTTATCTTCTATTTAAATTGTTGTTTATTGACTTCAAGAGGATTGACCTTAAAATTCCAACTCAATACTCGTTAATTTTTGCAAACTTTACACACATATATATATATATATATATATATATTCATACAGGATAGGCTGAAAAACTGTTCTGCCCTCTTCATTCATATTTATTAAAAACCACCCATCACCCAACTCGCTATAACAGTGAGTTAGCTCACCCAGGTGGTTGCTCTGCTGTTGTGGTCGATGAAGAAAGGCCGTCCGTTGGGGGCTATCCTCATCTCCCAGCCTGGGGGCAGGAAGCTCTGCTGTGTCTTGTGCTGAGACTTTGGGGAACTGTAGGGGGATGGTTGGGGTGACTGGGGATTGGAGAATGTGTCCTTTACGGCCCTCCGTACCTGGATATTGTTGGCTCCCTGGAAACATGAACATTAACAAATATTATATTTTCACTCCCTTTGGACAATAAAGAAGAAGTATGAAGATGTGAATGAATATGAATGACAGACAGCGTGAAATAAATCATTAGGCAAGAAACTCATCTACCAAAAGATCCCTTGGTATTCAGTTAGAAAACTGAGATTTAATTAAAAAAGACCAGCAATATTAAAAATTAGACAACAGAGGATAATTCATTTTGAGTTCCATGTAAATTTGCAGGGAGCTCAGCCTTTCACGTTTTCAATCAAAATGCCAGAAGAGTGCATCAACACTTGATAAGTTCTGCAGATGTCAGCTTTAACAGATTCCCTCCATATTGATTTTGAGGTTTAATGGTACCATAACTGCTTCAGTTAGAGATTTTCACATTGCATTTGTTTCCCAAACTGTGTCAAAGTCCAAGAAGAAGTTTAAGTGGAGCTCCTTTGCTGTAGCACAATCAAAACTCTTTATTCATACGTTTCTGGTGGTAGACACCTTGGCCAAGGGTAAAAGAAAAATAAGTTACAGCATGACACCACAACTCAATAAACTGTATCTGTAGGAAGCTCACCATTCCATCTCTGTCATCTTAAAATCTAGTAAAGCAGCATTTAACAGCATAATGAGTCTTTCCACATCACATTGTTCTTTTAGAGGTAATTAACACCGACTGAACTGATTTTTAACAAGAGAGAAGTCCGCATTAATTAATCCACAGACCTTCCACCTCCTCTTTAAGTGGTAATTACAACATTCTGTTCCAAGTGTTTCACCTTCTTTTACTTTTCATAACGTCTTGTTCACACACACACACACACACACACACACACACACACACACACACACACACACACACACACACACACACACACACACAGGTCTGTTCCCTTGGTGGTAGCTAAGGACCTTCATCACTGACTGAAGCCCTTAAAATGCAGTTAAGTGCAGGTCAAACAGAGACCATCCATTTTTAAGTACAATGTGTTGATCATAATTAGTAAAGTTTGTGTGGTGTATTTATAGCTACACTGCATATTCTAAAGTTCATGATTAATGTGGGGTTGTTAAGAGGGTTAATGACCACAGAGGATAAAGAAGTAAATCAAAAGTTTCCCACATTTTCTAAAATGTCTCCATCATCTGTTTGAAACTGCGATAACAAGAGCAGTTTTAACGACACGTTCTGCATACAGACACACACACAGCTATGATACACGCATGAAATCTGATAGGTGCAACAGAATCCGATTCAGAAAACCTTATTTTTTGGCATAAAAGTCTTTAAACCACTTGTTTGCTCCAAACAAAATGCTGACATTACAATGTGCTACTTTAAGTTACCTTATTTTATTACACCTGGTTTGATTGTCAAACCCACTGAATCAATGAGTAAGAGACTGGCTTAATGAGAATGTTCTGAATTCGAAACCTTGACGTGAATCAAGGAAAACGCACTGTGGAGAGAACTCCATGAGCAATTACTGATCATTGGCAATCAGATTATTTAAGATCAGTGATCAAACATCCAGCAGTATTTAAACAATGTTTAGATCAAAACAATCATTTAAATTAACCACTACTACATGGGCAGAGTCCGAAACTTTGAATGTCCAAGCAGCAGCTTCAGTCTAAATATGCTCCACTGATGCCGGCTTGCTTCCAATACAGTTTCTGGAGGCTGGAGGTTTCTAGGGTTAAACAGCTGCAGGCACAAGATTTAAGAGTATATGAGGTGTTTTAATAAAACATTGAAAGCTCACTTATTCTCTCATAAAATACTTTTGAGGATATTTGCTAATGATGAAATAACCATGAGATCTACAGGAATGATAGACTTATTATTTGCTTTTGTGGCTGTGTTATTAAAACTGCCTCTGGATTAAATTATATTCCGTTTCCATGGTCAGTATGACTTTGTGTAATTTACTAAAGCAAACCCAAGGAAGTCCAACCACTTGGGACCTGTGATCAATTTAAATTATTCATTCAGCAGTAACTGAAGCATCTTGGATTTACCACACTAGTTTCATCCTGTTAGTGTTATTACTTCATCACACACTACACTGCAGAATGAAATGATGACTGTGCCAAGCGTGCACAACAAATCCATCATCAAACAAACAAATCAAAAAAAGCTCGAGCAAAAGTCGGACCTTTTCGTGCAAATAATGATGGTGTAATGGAGAGCTGCTTTAGTGCTCAGTCCCCAGCTCATATGCTGAAGATGGAAGAAAGAGCAGTATGAAGAAAATAAAAGGATATGAAAATTAAGAGATGAGGAGAAAAGACCAGTTAAATGTTGAGATTAACATTTCCACAGGGAAAGCAAAGATGGATTTAGGTGTCATATTTAGGAGGAAATTAGGCATTTGCTGGTGGATATTGGTGAAGATCATGATCCCACTAAAGGACAGAAATGCTAATTCAAAAAAGGATCGCATGAAAAAGAAAGTGTGGAAAGAAACAGAAGAATTGCTTCTCAGGTAGTGAAGGGAGAAAAAAGATGAGTATGGTGGAGTGGGGTCGTACAGGTGGCTAATTCTCACCTCTAAGGGGGTGGAAAGGGTGACTGTAGGGGAGCTGAGGCTACGAGGTCGTCGGACTTGGGGTTCATGGAGGTGGTTGTTGGAGGCATTGGAGGAGGAGGAGGAGGGGGTGGATGGGGGTGGCAGGGCTGAGGCTCCTCCTGACGCTGATGCTGCTGCAGATGATGATGATGCTGCTTCTGCTGCTGCTGAGGTGCTGGCTCCGTCTTCAGTCAGCTGTCAGTGAGAATAGCACTTTTGAGGTTAAAGGCAGTTTGGGGAATGAGGCAAGTTACGCCGTTTAGCGAAAACAAACACTTCTCCCCGTCATACTCTTTGCCATGCTGTCAAGGATGCATGTCTGCACCGGAGAGATCTGGATGCAAGGAAAATTAGTTCCTAAAACGTCAAACACATGGGTCACTTAGGCCCAAGAAAGCAATCGTTTGTCACTTGAAACAAATAATTATGAAATAAAGATTTATTGTTACTCTCAACCCTGAACCTTGTAGCACACAAAATGGGCTAAAAGCAATGCTTTTATACTGTTCAAATAATTTGTCAGCGTCCTCTCCTTCTTAGGAATAGCAACAACATGAGAATCAGAGAGTGAGAAGACAGTGTGATGACAGACACATGAACAGGTATAATATAATCGGTGTTCTGATAAAAGCAGAAATGAAAGGGTGGATTTGGAGGAGAGACATGAGCATAAACCATAACACCAACCCCATGTAGCAGTCTCTCCCTTGGCTCAGACTATGTGGAACCGCCTCAGTTCAGACGGAACGACAGGGGTAGATAAGTGGAAAAACAGGGTATAAATGGGAAACGGGAGGGAAAAAAGTGGTGGTTTGCAGTTCCATGCCAGGGTTTAGGAAGACGTGACCAATGCAGAGCTGTGCTTCGTCCTGAGTATTATACAAAATGCTAGACGAGAGAAGGGAGATGTGCAATAAAGTTGGACAGAATAGGAAACTGGACAAAGGGAGCGACAGAATAAGAGACTTTGAGGGAGCAAAGTTGAGTCTCTTTCCGTCATTCTTTACGGCTAGACAGAGGAGAAACACAGAAGGGGGACAGAGGAGGAGGTGCAGTACAATGGCCGAGGCCATGATAGGGACCATGGTAAATTCCAGTCCCATGCAAAGAGAAGAGTCCAGCCTGACTGGCAGCCTCCGGACCTGCTGTACCTGCACAATTGGCCTAGTCCAGGTTGTGGTGCGGTTGTTATGGTTCACGTAATAAGTTCTTCCCTTGGCGTCCTTCCTCTCCTCCCATCCAGGGGGCAGGCCAGGTGTGGTCAAGGTGTAAGCAGTCGACGAGGGAGACTGGCCAAGTGTGGGGAGAGAGCAAAGCAAAGAAAACTCATCATTACAGGCTAATGTGCTCACAGACACGTGGAGGGAATCTTAATGTAATGAGATTTTTAAATGGAAAGGGAGTTAGGGAACAAATTACAGTCGGTGCAAGATGACACAAACTGAGTCAAGTCAACCTTTGAACCAAAGTTAGTTCACATATTTTTTTCTCATAATCTAAATACAAGACAAGGCTTTAAAATGTTTTTCCCATTTCAGCAGCACAAAGACAGAAACGGGTGAGACACAGGATATTACAAAAGAAGCTTTACAACAATGGGGGAAATATGTGAACTTTCACACACAAAACACAATGTCGCACAAAACACTCAAACTAAAATAAGCATCACATTAGTAAAAGAAGTCGATAATTAAGAGTTCATGAGTGAACTATTAACAGTTTGTAGCATAAAGATTCCTCAAAATACTTGAACCAATGATCACAACATACAATGTGGTCATTTTAAAGATATGACTAAGCAGTAATGATACAATAATCCTATTTTATGGTTCATTATCAAAAGCAGACCATGGGAATTACTTAATAGCATATTGACTACCAGGTTGTCAGTTCAAAACACAAACCACATGCTCTTGCTCACTCTCGCTCTCAATCTCTCTCTCACTCACTCAATCACTCACTCTCTCACTCTCTCACTCACTCACTCTCTCACTCACTCACTCTCTCACTCACTCTCTCACTCATCGGTTTGTTTTTCAGATCAACTCAATAACCATTGGCAATGATGTGCCTTTTTAGGAATATTTACAAAAAGTAGTCTATTTCAGAGATTTATGGTTTAATTTCTTTATGTAATGAGATTGCTTTAGGCTGTTTTTTTTAAATCAGAGAACCAGTTCCGAACTGGTATCAAAATCTGTCCAGTGATATCTGATCACAAGTGGACAGTGCTAACTTTATCTGTTCTCACCTGGTATTAAAACATTCCCTGAATGCATCTCATGTGACCACCTGTGATCGAATCTCACTTCCGTGCTCTATATGCAAGTAATCAAGTAAGTTGTGTTTACAGACCAAATTATATTGTTACAATCCAATCTGATCAGGGGACAGATACAGCCCATCCTACGTGGTGTGTGTGAACTAACAGAGTTTGAACTGTATATTATGAACTGAGATATTACCATTGACTCCTCACCACCTGAGACTGTTTGAGCTCTTGTTCTTCTGGTCTGGGAACTCTGCTGGTGGTAGACAACAGGGGAAGATGGTCTTTAGTTCACACTTTGTCATGTTTTCATTGGCAGGGGGAAAGTGATGGGGCAACAGAGCATTCGGGCAATAGTGAGGGAGGGTTGAGTGAGGTAACACTGAATGGACAAAGTGGGGGAATTTATTCTCAAAGGAGGTGAGAGAAAAGGGAGTGTGATTATGGACCTTGGTGGGAAAGTGCTGTGATTATTAAAAATGAAATAGAGAGGGCATCCACTGAAAGGTACGAGCTGTGAGGTCAACAAGCAGCAGGAAGGAGAATAAATAATTTGGCAAGAAGCCAATGTTGTGTGGCTGATTCGATCACACAAAAGGTAGCTGTAAGAAAGGTGTAAGCACTGTGCTGCCAGGAACTTTTAGATAATAAAGTGGAAAGTAGATCAACTTATTGAGACAGAAAACAAAAAAATCAAGACAGTGTGATCTGCAGAAGTTGCCGTGCTTGAATTTCCCTGTTGGAGGGAAGACACAGACTCTTTTTCCTGAACAGTGTTTATTCCCAAGCCAATGCTGAATCTTTATGCTTACCCAAGTAGAAAAGCTACAGTCAGAGACTAATTCTGTGTTCTGAAAATGTTAGAGTCGCGAAGTGAATTACTGAGCTGGAGTTCACAGAAAGTTCACAGGGAGAGTTTGAACTTCAGAATTAAAATGTAAGAAAAACGACTGAATGCAATGAAAAAGAAAATCAGACCTCGAAATTTTATTCGAGCAATCCGAAAGACACATCACAAGTTAAATGACAATATCAGCTGACAGATGCTGGATGTTGTTCTGCTTATTCAAAGCTAAATTAAAATGAAGACAATTATATATCTCATTTTAATTCATAGCCCTAAAACCACAGTAAAGAAAGATTTCCTTATTTTGAACTATTTTGAACTTTCATGCAAACTCACAATCCACTATTTATCTACCTTTACATTCAAATGGTGTAAAAGTGTTATTGATACAAGAACAACGGACAGAAGAAATTTTGAGTTTGCATTCACTAGGAAAGGAGGTGAAATCAGAAATAGAAGTCTTCCTCTAACATAATCCAGTATAAAATGAGGCCTGATGACCACAAAGAAACCACATATACATTGGCCTGTGCCAAGAGCACACATCCGCCTACACCTCTTGAATAATCTTTCGATCCAAATATAACCTATACGACATTGCATAGTCAATTGCTCACTACATCCAGAGGGAAATATTAAACCAAGTACTAGCAGTTTGTATTTTCCCTTCTCTATGAGTCTGACAGCGGTCCAGTCCTGAGAGACTTCTCATTCAAGGGAAACGCTGACATTAGCACCTGTATTTTTCCTTGGCTTCTAACTGCCGAGCTCACTGCTGTGACTCAGCTGTGTGACAAACATCTGATTCAGATCTTGTGACACGTTTGTTGAGCCGACTCACCACGGATGAGATTCACACTGACTGAGGACTCTCTGGGTAATATTTGAACAGATGCGGTACTTTTCGGAATCTTACTTCTCTGCCACTGGTTTGGTCAAGCTGTTGGCACACCGTATAGAGCCAGTGTTTCTACGACACATGAAACATTGCAGCGAGTAAATCACAGAGAAGAAAAGCAGTAGTGGGAGAGAGGGGGAGGAAAAGGTGAGGTATTCCTACAGAGGCAAGAAGAAAGGGTTGAACCCAAGATTCAGGAAGGAAAGGTGAGGTCTTAGTGACACCTACCTCAAACGGAAATTGGAAGTGGAAATTTTAGGAAGAGGAACAGAGGTGATTTTAACGTGTGGTGCATCAACAGCACTGACACATGCCAGCAGGCATGAGTTACATGACACACTAATACAAACCTGCTCAGGCAATCAGAGAACAAAGGATGTTCACCACGCTAGAAGCGTAACAAGGAAAGGGAGGTAGAGAGAAAAAGTAGGACAGAGAGATGTGTGGCGGTTCAGAATTATGTACCGTGAGTGGAGGAGCCTGGGCCTGTTCACTGACGCCATCCGTCATACTAGAGGAGCGGAGTCTGTTTGACAGTTGGCCCTGTAAAAGTAAAGCATGCAGGTAGAGATTTTAGAAAAACATGCCAGAAATTATTGTTAATCAATGTCACTGAGAAATGACGGCATTTTGATGTGGAGTGTTTTGAGTTTGACTGCTGAAGATGACAGTGTTTTAGTCTTACCAGGGCAGAGCTCGGCCCTGGTACTTCCCGATTGGTATCAGGGGTGAGCGACAGCCTCAGATTCAAATCTTCCGAAAACTCCTGTGAGACGGCTGTTGGTGGGTGCTGCGGTGTGGAGATGGAGGAGGGGCCGGGTAGAGACGGGGGCGAGCTGTCGCTGGGATCTTCTTCTGTGATGAGCTCCCAGGACTACATGAGCAACAAGGAGACAAAGCTGTCATTTTAGCAACCACAATCGCATGAGACAGCTGTGGCTCAGTATGTGTGTATGTCATGTGCATATTCCTTTCTCTCACATTGTCCATGTCCCTGGGTTCCAGGTGCTCATTCTCCAGGTCTTCACTAATGTGGCGTCTCGATCGGAAAACACGGTGAGCTTCCTGATTGATCTGCCGCTGTTGATTATCACTCTCAGTCTCTGAAATCACATCACTAAGAGAGAAGAAAGGATTTCACACAAAAACTAAAGTTATAGTAGCAAAATTACTACTCAGACATATGATTGAGCCAAAAGACAGTAATTTAAGTCATTATTATGCCTATGTAAATGAAAACAAAAAATGCAATTGATAGCTAATGTAGTATTAGAAAATAAGCAGGTTTGGATTGGTTACAGTGTGTACCTGACACTAAATGCTGGTGCAATCATCATAGGCAACAATCCCAGTTTCAAGCTACCTCCCATCATTCTGTACTCATTCAGACAGACGAGCTAGTAAATTTGTTGCAATCAGAAAATTAACAGTATGTACGTAATATCTTTGGCTAATATTTCTATCAAGACATAACTGCATTATTTCTCAAAATGATCTGCGTATAATTTTTTCTTGCCAAGATTGATAATGCTCTCTTTTTCCTGAATATAAAACAAAAAAAACGTAAGGAGAGACATTTGGGCGTACATGTTGGAGGGCCGTTTCCATTGTGTGCTGCGGTTGTTGTGGTTGACATAGTAGGTCCGTCCCAGGTTGTCCACTTTCTCTTCCCAGCCTGGGGGCAGTGGCGGCAGCAGCTGTTGTGGTCGCTGGGAGCCTGAGTCTGCAGACTCATCCCATCCCTGAAAGAGAGAGTTTGGTTTTTTTGTCAATATTCCAGCAAGTTGGTGTGACACACACACACATCAGTAAATGGGTCTGGTTTAAGAAGGGATTTAAGCAGGGAAATGCATTACAGCGGGTGATTAATTTTCTGCAAGCTGTGTTGTGGTTTGAAATATTTATGTTAACATTGTGTTTAATTTGTGTCTCTCTGACTACAGGATCTATGACTAAGGATCTTAGGTAGTTTTTGTGCATCTGTGTAACTACCAGGGTTGACACGTTAACTCAGACAGAGAAGGTAAGCATAAGAACAGTGTATTTGTAATGCTAGTGTAAAACATGTCATTTGTAAAGAGTTTATAGAAGATTTTCACTTGTGACAACACTAAGTGAAGGTAGCTTGACAGAGTGGCATTGAAATGTTTCATACTTTGCTGTGTCACTGTCACGTTCTCAGTGAAGCCTTTCACCATCTGAAAATGTCTAACACCTTTCATCCGCTCTACCAGTCTTCCACAACTCGTATGAAATCTAAACTGGAATCCACATACACATGCAAAAAAACACACATATAAAGGAAAAGAGGAGAAGCTCCGATTTCTCAAAATAACAGGCCGTATACTAAATGACTTTTCCAGACCCTGACCTGGAAAAGACTTTCACCAGAATCCTGGTAGAAAGACGCTGCCAGGATTCTTAGAACAAAAAGAAGAATTGTCCTTTCTCTTCTCGCTCCTAGTGAAAAGCACTCTCACATATTTCTATAAAAATAGGACATTTACTTTCAACTTTAAGCTCTTTAAACTGTTTGTCTTTGTAAAGAATGGAACTAGAATCTGTTTTGGTTTCAGAAAATGAACGATATGGTCATAAAGACCCCTGAGGTAGTGTTGAGTCAGCAGGTAAACCGTGGCCAACATCTTACCTCAGCCTCCTCCCTTATTTCTCCGGCCTCCTCCTCGTGTCCTCCTTGTTTGGGCAGATAGGCCATCTTCAGACGTAGGTAACCCTTCACCCTGGACTTGTGACTGGAAGATTAACATCAGTAAGAATTGACCCGCTTGAAAACAGCACATTAAAACCAGGTGGCCTGCACCCTCACTGTCCCTGGTAGACTAATGCTAAGAAATATAGTGGAAAGTTTCCAACTACTAGCAACAGATGGTTTTTCACCTTTGGGGTTCAACTAACCTCCCGATGAACTTAACGCTGCCTGGAAATATGACACCAGTCTACTTCATGTTGCAAACTATGACTAATGTCACTGTGAGATTAATAATCTGTCTACTCCATTTGCTAATAATGGGCACAAAGAAAACACAGTTCAGACTAAGACATTTTATCACAGGCATTTATTTTCCCTAATCACTTGTCACATCAGGTGGACACGGACCTTCTGGGCCGCAGGAGGAAGTCTTTAAACGTGTAGGGACGCTCCATCGCCGGGTCCTCTGTCTGCAATTTAGAAAACAAGCATTTGTTGACGGCAATCAATTGAACACACAAGCAAATACACATTTTGCCGTATCACAATATCAGTGTCATGAGTTTAGAGCACAGCTGCAACCCTCTGCACAGCCATTGCATGGTAATTATGCAATGCTGGGCTTCTCCTATTACATATTGAACAGCAGAAAGGTCTTCTGCTATTCACAGCGATGTCCCAGTGATGTCTGATTTCCTTCTTCATACATTGTTTGCCCCTGGAAGTTATAGTAGAGATGCACGAAGCAGTGTAACACAATTAAAAGTTCAATAAAATAAGTGATTTCTTAAGGTCTGAAGGTTTAAACATTGTGCGAAACATTTTGGATAATGTAAATACACAGATCAACAAAATATATAATGATATAAACAATCTAGTTGTTTTCAGAGATTTTAATGAAGAATTGTATATTAAATCTTTAATATAAAGCATCCATATAACTGCTCTTGAAAGCTTGAAACAACATGTACCCCATCTCACGTGTGACTAATGCAAACCAGGGCTTGAGTGAGAACGTGAGTAGGCAAGGGTTCATGTTGTATGGTGCATGAAATTTGTGTTTGAAAACATCTGAAGGAGCTCAAACTTCCAAAAGGAAAATGCAGCTACCAGATTACTTCTGGATGAGTCAGCACGGCCGACCTGATTCATGAAAAGTAAAAGAAGAGAATCTAGGAAAAGCTGGTATAGAGAAATAGGTGATGACTAAATTTGTTTCCAGTAACTATGAATAACACTGCAATTCCTAGAACATGAAGTCATGCTAACCTGATGCGCCAGATGGTTTGTTACACAGAATCTCACTTGCATGAAATCCAGCTGCCTCGCAAGGTCATAGCAAAAACTGATGAATCAAAACGCGACTAAAATGCAGATCGCAGCATCTACACAAGCATAGAGGTAACTAACCCCTGCTCAGCCAATTTGTTTAATGGCTTAAATAAGATTTTCAGCATTAGGAAGCATTAGCTGCATCAGGACCAAACAGTCTCTATCCAATGACTTCACTCCAACATGACTCAGCTGTTGCTTTTATCTGCCACTAATTCCCCGGTCCTGTGGGAGGCAAATCGGACATTAACAATTAACCCTGACACCTTTTACTGATGTGCTTTTTAAAAAGGTTTCAAACTTGGGACAGAAATTCAAAGAGACACGACCAGTCTGACAGCACAGTTCTGATGTGCAGCGTCAGAATGAGCTGTTTGTTTTAGTATCAGGTCCCGTCCACACACGGAACGTAAACTGTAAAAACTCCCGAAGCAGCACACACTGGTTCTGCAAGTGATTGTTTTCAAAAGCTATTGTGCCAGCAGCCCTCAGTTTTCTGAGCAAGTGCATGTGAACGCTTGAATTTGACAAGTGTAGCATTTTCCTTTGGTCGTGACGGCATCCCCCCCACAGGACAGTCACGTCTGTTTATATTCTAGACAGCCTGTCCCACCGTTTCTGACGAGGAGCTTGTTGTCTGATCACAACAAAACCGTTGCTTGTGAGGCTATAGCACTTTCTCACACTCACACTCAATACAAGTATGCTCACGCACACACATGCTCTTTGCCTGACCTTCACAGAGGTTAAACAGGCACTGCAACATTCAAGATAAGAAACAGCTGAGTATTCAAAACAGTGATATAACAGTCACACACACACACAAAGAGATGCAAATGAACTCACCGGCAGATGACTGAGTGGAACATCAACCTGACCCAGGAAATCATCTCTGGTCTAGGAAAGAAAAGGAGAGGTACACTTTGAGCTGCTTAATTTTTAAAAAGTACAGCCTTTAGAGTGTTTCTGGGAAATACCAACATTTCCATCAGGGAAAAAGAGGGAAAAAACACAATGTTGAGCTGAATTAATATATATGCACCTGAGGATCGAGCAGCATTTTGTGTTTATATGTAACAAGCGGTGTAAGAGGTAAAGATTTTCATTTCAAATAGAGACCCACACCCAGGAGTAACCTCTGGTTTTATTAATGAACACTTATGGAAATCTGAAAATATATGATGGTTGCAAAACAGTATGTTTGAAAAAAAATTCAGCAATTTCTAATAATTTAAACTGAGTTTTACTGTTAATATCAAACAATATTTACTAGATTATTATACTTTATTAGGTGAAAAAGCTTTTATCGTCTCGACCAGTGAGTACAGACTTTCATAGGTGCTCAGTCAAGGGTTTTATCTATGGTCACGCTTTTAAAATCAATTCATAGGAGAAGAACCCGTGAACCCATCATGGAAAAATAACATCCACTGCCACCAGATAGAAGCCAAGTCAGCCAGACAGAGGGAGAGAAGGGTGAATGTGACAACAGGGAAGAATCAGGGAAGGTTTCACTGTAAGAAACCTGTAGATTTGTCCATCCTTTTTGCCATGGGTAATGCAAACTGAGAGGAAAAGGGGGAGATCGACAGATGACTGAGCTGCAGAGAAGCAGTCCCCGGGAGAAGCAAAGATTACCTGTCCCAGATGGAAAAGCCCATTCTTGGTTGAAGCCTGCGTGTGGGACACAACTTATTTAGACAACAGGCATTAACTAGTAACAATGGTTTGACAGGAAAGGCTGGTTCATACAAGTGATAGTGTTAGTCCAGTGTTTCTCACTGTGAGCTGTGATCCACCTGTGGGTTATGAGAGATTTCATGTGTTGCCAAGGGGGCAACAATAAAAACAATATCACGTCATACTGTGTCGATTGAAGACTCCCTCTCTTAATAAAAGACGAAACCCTGCAGTGTGTTGTGCTGCACACAGTGTTCATTAATTTTTCAGACCTTATTGTACAACAGAAGATATTCTGTATAATAATAACATTGTGGAATCTGTTGCTTTACTGCATTCATAAAAATTCATTCTGAATGAATAGAATGCATTGCAAACTGAACACTAAGATCACTAAGAATCTTGATCTCCTGATTTGACAGTGAAAGCTAATAAAGTTTGTGTTCTCTTTTTAACTTTGAATAAAAAGTACCCAAAAAAGTTTGAAGAACATGAACATTGGTTGGTCATTATGCTTTGAATCGACCAAAATCATTATTGGTCGCCTGAGTTACATTCATAAGGAGGAAAGCTTTACATCACTACGCCTTCGGGATTAATCCATAAATTTCAGCAATGGGAGAGATGAACTTCCTGTTTTCGCAACTTTGAACCTACCAAGCCGAATGGAGACAGCCAACAGTTTGTTTAACACAGGTCAAAAAGACATATCATCTGAAAATATATGTTCTTCATGCACTTTGATTTGGATTATTTTGAGACATTTTTTTGCTCCAATTAATCGATTGGTTGAAGGGCAAGTACAATTTCAGTCGACCATGATTTTCTTTGGTTGACTACAGCCCCATGATCTAGTCATCTTTTTCTAAATCTTCAAAACAGAAGAAATGTAATTTTGCAATGTAAAACCTTAAATAATGCAGTACAATCGCGAGACCTCACAAATTGTAGTAGGTCTGCATGGCTGGTAGTTACGACGTATTTCACATTGATCTTAAGAGGTTGAGCTGTACAGCAGTCACACTGGTTTACTCTGTAAAAGTAAAAGCGCGTGTTGGGGAGTGAGTGCACTGGGTTTCAACAAACCTGGAATTCAATAATGAAAGGTTACAAATGAGTCCCATAAAAACAGAGTTACTAATACACAGTCCTGCAAATGGACACTTTTGAATGCATGTGTGCTCCCACTGACTCACACATCCAATCACCTACAGTCACACACAGTGTTTAAACTATTCCTTCTCGGAAAAACCAGAGCCACTTCTGTGTAAACTACCACCGTGTTTGCTTTCATGCCCCAAAGCTATCAGGCAATTCATTTACAGCAGATTGAATCATATGTTTCATCTGGATTGGGAAAGAGCAGAAAAAATAAACCTGGATCACAGCTTGTGTATCAAAGTATCTTTTCACACTGTGCCAGATGTGTTGATTGTGACCTTTAAACGTGAATATGAAAACTGCATTATTAATTTATTTTTTTAACAGCTTTCGGGCCTGATCGGTCACTATGAGCATTTAATCTTGGCCACATAAAAGTAAAGACCCTGTAGCTTGCAACATTTGAAATAAGGAGTAGTAATGGCAGTTTCCTATGGGACAAACGTAATCCTACGACACATGGCTGTTGTTTTCTGCTCTTAACCATAACAAGAATTTTAAGCTGAGTATGTTTATGCAGAGGGATATAATTGCAGAGTCATCAGAGGGTCACAGTTGAGCCTGCAGCTGCCTCCCAAGGCCAGGTTACACTCTACGTATTACCACTACCAACAACCACAAAAAAGGGTGATGGACAAATATTTTAAGAGGCAAATGAAGGAGTGCATATAGCTAGCTAGTTAATATATTTTATAGTTAATATATTTATAGACTAAAACACGAAAACGTTAGTTTAAGACAGTGTAATGAAAAGAGATGACGTTGATCATATTTTTTGTATGCAAGCACCACAAACACATTTCTTGTTTCTGTATTGAGAAATAAAACTACATATAGTAACAAGAATTCTCCATACAAACTGCTGCTGTCATGAATTGCTGTGAAGCTACACAAAGTAATGGCAGCAGACTGAGTTTATGATATAGAGGAACCTGGAACAAGTCCAGGCTGTCAATGAGGTGTGAAAGGGTTGTCTCACCTACTCAACACTCTCCATGCTGACACAACCGAGTTACTACGCAGTGCAACTCTCAGAGATCAGAGATGACAGACAAAAGCCCTTCACAACAAAAGCAATATCTATCCCTCTCATATGCTAGTGAGAGAGCAGCCCCATCCATGATGCCATCTCAGGTAAATATAGCCACCCCGGGGACTTTCAAGAGCTCTTTCTGAATGGAAACTGGAGGGTGTCAAAGCAGGGCTGTAACAGGGGCACAGTGCGGTGGCACAGCTGTCTGCAGCTAGTCTCACTGGCATACACACACACACAGAGTATCCCATGCAGGGCTTTAAAAAGGGGCAGCCCAACTCAAGGCCAGCAGTTGGGGAAGACCTATCATTATGGTCTAAATGAGGGTTTCCTTGTTGCACGGGAGACAGAATGCCCTGGGAAAACAAAACACCACGTGTTTCAAAATGAGAGGTGTGTAAAAACATTCAAGTAAGTGCTTTCAAGAATCTGACTAAAAAGACATTAAGATTGTGGATGAATCAGTGGAGAACTGACAATATTAGCAACTCAATTACATCATAGGTCATTGATCATTCCTGATCCCCAACTCTGACAAAAATAAAGGTATTTTTAGATGATAATATTTTTACATGTATAACTTCTGGCCTCAAGATTAGCACTGCTTAGCATAGTGTGGATATCCTTGTGTCAAGACTTACTGATTAGAAAAACAACTGGTTTATGGGAAATGTGACTCACATGATAAAAACTAGCACATTACCTTCCTCATGACAGAAATCTTAGTTAGATGAATCCTTGGACTCTGGGATATGTTCCAACACAACTACACTCATCACTTTATTGTTGTAGATAATTAAACCATTTTATAATATGTTATATTATATTACAGCATTTGGTCAGTAGTAAAGAATCCAAGTGCAGAATTCTTGTAAAGAAACAAAAGTTATATTCATATTCAGTGTATCTATCAAAAAGCGAATTGTGTGCAACCTGATGAAGGCATTTTCTGTATGATAAAACACTTCCAAAACAATCTCCGTTACTAGGAGTCTTCTTTATTACCTTTCTTATTGTATTGTGGCTTATTACCACCACCATTTGATCATAATAAAAATGTTAAACTATTGGCATAACTGTGCATGTGTGTCTTTACTTATCTAAACAACACAAAGACAGCTCCACAGTGCTGTTAGAGGTGATCCCTAACCCTGAAACTGAACCCTAACTCCACAGGGTACCTTTAAGTTTGATGCATTATAATTGACTGTTTTACTTGTTTAAAACATGGGGGTGATTATGAAAGTGCAACCTCCAGGTTTGTTTTGCTTTCAAAGGTTGAGCAACGGACAGCAGAGAGCATCAGAAAAAGACATCAGGCCTGGAGCACTCCGATTGTTACAGCTCATGACGTGTAACTGAAATGTCCACGGTTCAATTTCGGAGGGGAGGACCTTTGTTGCTGCTCATACCAATTCTCTCTCTCAATCCCATGTTTCCCATTTCCAAAGAACAATCTTTAAACAAAAGACTTTCAAGGATATATTGAAGCAGCTTGTGGTTGTCGTTGTGCTGTGATGACATCTTAGTTCTTAATCAGTCACAGAGCAGCTGCGAGGAGGACACAGATCCATACCAACCAAGAGCCAAAGACGACATGCCGTCTGCCCGCTCTCAAAATCAACAACCACATTCGAAACAGACTAAAGATAGAAACAGCCGACCACTGGTCGCAGTTAAGGGTATCACCAAACTTATGTCACATTTCTGTGAAGCAGACAGCAACAAGTGCATGGTTGAGAAATTATCTATTCACCCATAAACCTGTTTCTGTTTTCTTTTCATAACTGAACTGGCTGATGTGTAAAAAATTTCAAATGCCTGTGGCTGTCAACTGAAAGACAGCCAGCATGTGTGTGCTTAAGCTCAGAAACCACGTCTATGCTTTTCACTTCCCAGAGTGTCACCACCATATCATATGGGCTGGATTCAGTGAATCACATAAGCGAAACTCAAGCAACTCCTAGCACTGATTTCACTCAGCTTCTGTTTCATTTGTTACATCAGCCCTTTTACCATCTGTTCCTTTGGCCACAATACATATGAACTATCATAATATTCATCTAAATGTCATAACTGGGATGATCCACTTCCTCTGTTTGTTGGTTTATTTACTATTCATTTGAAAAATTAATTTCCATAACATTAAGACAAAAATGTAATCCTGTACAGTGTTCATAACTCAAACACAGTTGGTTTAGGGTTAACTGCAACCCAGAAACAATAAAATATCATCTTTTGGACACAGTCCAAATAAACTTTTTCAGAGATCTTTACCTTGGGATTATTCCTCATGGAATCATTGCAAAGGTTCACATCCTGATCTCCACCTCCACCCGAGGTAAAATATATCTTGAAATGAGGCTGCCTTCGAGGAGCATCTCCACTGATTTTGAAAGTACAACCATTGGATCTGTTTGCTGCGTCCATTCTCTGTGTCTCTGTGTCTGTTTGGGTGTCCTCTATAGCTTGGCTATCTGCACCACTTTGTTGATTCTCCAGCAGCAGCCTCTGATAAGATGAGCCTCGCTCCAGTCGAATTTTGGGGTAGCGCACGACACGGCCAGCTTTTAAGCTGGCAAGGCCAACATCTGTGCATTCTTCTGGTGATGCAGCAGCAGCCTGTTGCCTGCCCTGGTTCTGATCCTGGTCCTGATTTTGCTGGAGCTGAAACACTAATCTCTGTGTTCCACCATTCCCACCAGAGCAATGGTCTAAGCTCTGCTGCTGGACAGACCAGCCAGTACCACCATAAGGAAGGATTCTGAAATGCTGGATATCAGATCCATCAGGGGAGTTCCTCTGGATGCAAATTCCACTGATACCAGGTTGTCCTTTGCTGTACACAGTATGGCCATTTGAACCAATACTAAAGACTCTGCGTTTGGGCAAGTTCGGCTCCATCAGAAAAGTTTGCGAGTTGAAAGAATCCGAGCTGTCGTACGGAGGAGGCGGCGGCAGCGGAATATCTGTTTGAATCTGTGGTTCGGTATAGGCAGGCGCAGGTCCTGGAGGACTATAACTAGGTGGCGGGATATCATCCGCAGGGCCAATGGAATCTCCATTACTTGATCCATTGGAACGCTGGAGGGAGATTTGCATGGAGGAGCTCTTAGTGGGCCGTGGGTCAGTGTAGGCAGCAAGCTGGGGTATGAACATGGAGGAGCTGCGTTTAAGCAAAGGCTCAGAGAGCGGACCAAAAGCCCTTGGTGGGACACGCTGCGCTGCTTGCATTTGAGAAGGTCTTGATTCTTGAGGTGGCTGCATGCTAAGCGGCGTAACCACATCTTTGTCGTGGTCCTCACAGTCCCCTTCCAGTATCTCCGGGGCTGTGTTACTGCGGCCTGATCCAAAATACAAACGCAGACGTTGTGCCATTTTCACCTCACGTCCCACAGCTCCCAGTCCCTCTCACTTTCTCTCTGACTGGCTCTTTGGTTCCTCCTCTCTCCTCTGGCTCCCGTCTCTGTCTCTTAGTGTCGCCTACTTCTCTCCTTTGGCTGGCTGGATGACTGATCCCCTTTTTTCTTCCACTCTCCCTCACCCCCTCCCTCCCACCCAGTTCGAGTCTCTTCCACAACTTTCCTTCCCACACTAAACTGTAAGGAGGAAAGAAGTCACAAGAAACCATACAGCCACTGCAAAAGAGCTGACGACTCTACTACGTGCTAAAAGGAGTGGCAGAGAGAAGGCTAAAGAGGGGATGGGTGAGGGGGAAAAACAAAAAAAGAAGGATCCCTATATGCCAGACTCTTACCACTACCAAGCACTAGCGACAGACAGCAGAAATAGCCTGAGCCGAGTGACGGCCAGCATTCCTGACATGATTGGATAAGAGAGGCTGGCACTCCTGGTTTCCGAGGTGACAGTGGGTTGCCTGTCAGTCACGTGACTACAAATGGCCCCACCACCTCCTCTTACAACCTCATGCTGCCCTCAAGTGCCAACTGGCCCCCCAAACACATCCTACTTACCCCTGTCCATCCCTCCCTCTGTTCACATGATCTCTTTAAAACCCCTGCCCACGTATCTACCTCCCCCCCTCTCATCAATGTCCTCACTCCAAGTTGCACGTAATCTACTCATTTACAACACCAATAATTTACTATAAACATTACCTACCATTTTATTCTCCAGCCTAAAACTGCTGCCTAAGTTAGTGTAGCTCAGTTTTTCTTCCTCTTGAAAATGTCTTCATCATTTAGACTACTGACATTACTTATATTCCTAATAATGGGTTAATATAATCTCTACCTCTTACACTCACAGTGCAGACTCACAGTACACAAAGAAACATCTCTTAATAACTATAAAGATTTAAGGCCAAAACATCCCATTCCTGGTTACCTGTTACAGAGCTTAGAGATTATGATTCACAACAATATTACATCCTAGCACTTGTTAACACTTCAACCCAGGACCTAACTGCCATATGTCGATGTTAAAAAATGCTGTGAAAACTCAAATAGGACTTTATAATTTCATTAGGACATATACCTGGCTAGATAATGCCACTAAGGTCGGAAAACTATATTGCTGAATTTGATTATTGCTTATATTCAGATTGTGACCTTATTCAGGTTAAGGTTATCAGAAAATGCTGTTTACTTGGTAGTGTGTTATTAGGATAATTGTCCTTGTAGCTTGAAAACAAGAAAAAAAGAAGCATATGGAAGTTGTTGCTAAAAATGGACCAGTAAAAAGGAAGGGTGGGGAGAAGCATATCTGACAGATTGCAGCTTTGATAAGGCAAAGAGCACAGCCCTCTTTGGGGATTGATATCTAAGTCTGCTTCAAACAGAATAGACATCCGCCGTCTACCAAGCACAGCCAAACACTTAACTGTCTGGTGGATTTATAGGCCATTCTGTTTGCATCCAAAAAAACACCCAAGATACAACTCAGCTGTCATCCTTGTCTGCTATGCTGAAAAGCTTATTCTTAAGCACTTGTAATGTTATTTGGCTTCAGTCAGAGATAAAACAGAGAGAGGCATTTCAATTGCGAACTGTACATTCATGAGAGTGCTTTATCCTCTGAGACAGTCTTAGTGATTCACTGAAAATGGGGGTTTTAGGCGTCTTTGCCCTGACGCCAAGGTTAGTGGGGGATTTGTTGGCCTTCATACATAGAATTAACAAAGCCCTTATGGTAATTTGGCCTTACAGGGATATGTCTTCCAAAAAAGTTGTTCCAACTTCTATGACTTATGGTTTACCCTGTATCAAAAGCAACAAGCTGATAGCCAAGCCAATGACAGTGTACCACAATGGGGATAAAGGAAAAAACTGATGATATTGACTGGCGACAGAGAAATAGCCAAAGGGAAAAGAAGTGCAGGAAGAAATCGTGTCTCGGGAGCCAGTCACACTTAGTGTTGATACACTGCCTACAGTGTTAGGCATAGTCAATAAAAGGGTGCATGAAATGTTATGGAGAATGTTCTGTATAAAACAAACATAATACCAATGTGTGGTCTAATGGCAGCCAGCCCAGTTTGCCAAATGACATAACATGCCTGCTACAAACAAAGCATTTCACTGTCTTATAAACTTCTTTAACCTTTTTCTTTACAACTTTCAGTCTCATTTTTAGTTCTGTGATATTTTGCAGAGACTTACATCTGTACTGGTGAACCACAATCTATCATAGATGCTACAGCACAAGCTCAGTCAAACATTCATCTCATCTGACAAATAAACCATAAATTAATAATTGCAGGAGAACAAACAACCCCTTCAAAGAAATACTAGCCAGTGGTGGAGGAGCTGCCTTGGTATGCACCTAGAGATAGACAGAAAAGCACCTCCTCGGACTTATAAGGAGAGAATAAGGCTTCAGGCTGCCTGTGCCGTGCTTTCTTGTGTCTCCTTCTTCTATACTGCAACAAAGAGCTCCCACTGTACTTAGTAGAAAATTAGAGCTGACCTTTTCTTCACAGGCGGAGATCAAGTGATTCATGCATGCAGAACACACAAGAATGTACAGTACGCTCTGATTTACAAATCATACAAAACATGTGCATGAAAGAGCCTGACTGAGAATAAAATGTGTTATTATAATAAATATATATTGATTATTTAAAAAAACAGTTTTCACCTGATTTAAGTAATGTTACAAAAAGACACTGCCCACGCTGAAACCTTTCAAACTCCCATGGAGGTCTTGTATGATAGCAGTAGCTATTGAGCTGTGAGGAACAGACAGAATGTGTCTTATCCAGCCAAGAGGACCTATTCTACTTTGGGCTACATTGTGTTTGACTGTTTTTTTATTGAACACCAGACTCCAGATCCCCAGACTTACAGAGACAACTTTAACAAACAGTAGTAATAATTCTTCAATGTCTTCAAAATGTCAACAACCACTTCACACACCTCTTCAGAGAGGAAATTGCTAATCAAGACCTCTTTGTGCTGTTTTAATTACACTTGACAATTGTGTAGACATTTAATGTAGTTGTTATGGCAACTGAGAGCATGCAATTTTACAAGGAAACTGGGGCTCTCTTCTGTGTGAGGGAAATCTGAGAAACTTGACATAAGAGGAATGTACGAGTTGGTAGTGGACTACGGTCTTTAAGCAAAGAGATTAAACTTGCAGACAAACAAGACGTACACTGCCTCTGCAGTGTATTTCTCTTGCCTGTTATGTTGCCTGAGCCTACAGCTGTAAGCCTGTGATATAGACTCTGGCAATGTGTCAGACTGAGAATGAAATGTATTACAATTATCATATTTTATCTGGTGGTACATCATGTCTCACTGTCAAAATTGAGACAAAATCATGAAGTACTAATAGAAATCCTATCACCAAATGAAAATAGATTAGATTTTATAGAGACAGTTTACAATACAAATACATAACACAAATGCAAACACTGCATGAAGTAAATTAAAACAGACATAACATTTGCATTGGGTGTGACTAAATAAATCAGAGAGCTGAGAGCTGTCAAAACACACAGAAAATAAAAACATACAGTGCAATATAAGCAACTTAGGGAGCGAAGGGTAAGAGGTTATTAAGCGTGAGCCTTACCAATCTGTTTTCATCAAACACCTCAAAGAGCAGCCTGTGATTCTGCGGGCACACCTGTGTTGACAACAAAATAACAGGGGAGATGAGGAACAGCAGTCATCCAGTGGATATGTGGCAAAGCCAATGCAGATGTACATGCAAAGACTTGGGTAGGTAGCTGTTGCTAGAAGGTGGACAATAGGGGTAACCCTTCCACCCAGGTGAGGCGGAGGAGACGTAACAGACGAGCGGATTCAATATTTAAATTGATTTTTGGAAAAAGTGCCAGTCATAGTGGAATACAACTCTCTAACACATGGCTAAATTATAATTATTTAATGTGTAATAGGTGAGGGGAAATCATGCGCATGTGGCTGAACTCGTAAAGTTTAATATGGTCTGTCTGATTACACTGTCGCAAGAGGTGGAACTCAGCTCTCAGTTAAACTACCACCAAAGATTTACAACTGTAACACCACCACTCTAGGGTAAACAAGTGCAATAACATACTGTCGCAGTGGACACTGGGAAGACTGGGGCATTTTCAAAGAGTTTTTTAAATATTAACTCACTCTGAAGTAGAACTCCTCGTTCCATTTGGGATTGAGGGTCTAAAAAAAAATTTTAAAAAAGATATTGGTTAGGACACAAATATATAAAGTGTTATGTGTTAAAGCACAGTGAACATCATGATTGGTTTGCACAGAAAACAGAACAGATGTATGTAACTTATCCAACTCAGAGTGAGAGTAGAGAGTCCAAGTGAGAAATTAGGCTCAGTTGTGTGCGTCAATGATCCTCTTATGTTGTTGGAGGAAGTTTGGAGCTAACATGTCCCAGTGATTGGCATTAGGCCCTAGATTAACAGCCCAACAGCCGTGAGGATTTTCACCCACTTTCTGGACGGATCGGCTCAGTACGTGGATGCGCACACTTGCTTCTTCGTGCCTCACACATTCAATATTTTATTGGACTGAGAGCTCTGTGACAATTCTCATTAAAATTCCTTCTGTGATTGAGACCACTTAAACACTGGAACGTCAACGAAGCCTTAATTCTCACGAGTCACTCTGATTAAACACTTTGCAACGTTTTATGGCAGCGATACAAATCACGTCTCTGTTAAAACAACTGCTGAGACATCAGAATTACAAATGAACCCACTGCCCCTAGACAATAAGCCAATTCAACAGTATAACATCTCAATTTCTCCTTGAGGAAATGATGATATCATGCAGAAAAGTATGCCAAATATCAGCATTTGGTAAAAGCATGGGATGACGCCTAGTTACTGACATTCTTCTCAGACTGGCTCTTCTTTTTGTGTCATTATTTGTCATGCTATTTTGCCACAAGCCAAACTCTTAGCTTTAACAACAAAGATTCCATCAAAGTTGTCCCACTTAAAGACACACAGAGCCAAAAGCAGAGGCGAAGCAGAGATGCTTCTTTTTCTGCTCCACATAGCAGTGCATTGTCAGCTATTTATATCCTATAAGGCCAGCATGGCCACTGGCAGCATATGTCTGCTTGCATGGAGGCCTGAGTTGCCTGACTGCAGCAGGAGGTTGGCTGCCTGCTGCATGTAGCTATCAGTCACTACCAGGAGAGGAGGAATTTACTAAGAAATAAGGAGCTAGTTGCAGAGCCATGAAGCAGAAACAGTGTCATCAAAGTTTCAGCACTGCAATTAATGCATTTCTCTTCATCCAAATGTTGGAAAGTGAATTAGATGTAGTGCAGAACACATACAACCTAATTTTTAAATATATATCCTCGTATATTCCACTATTTTGGTGACTAAATATGGAGATTTTTATCAAAACAACATCCCCTGTTGACATTAATATACAATCTCAAAGGAGTTTACACTTTTAGTAAGTAATAGCTCCCCCTGCTGATTCCCACCCTAAAATAGGCCACTGGGGTAAAAGAGCTTTCCTGACGTCTCCCTCTTGACGCTCCTGAACAGGAAAAGGAAGTGCTGCCGTCTGGTGTCATCCTGTGGCTTCCCTCTTTCTCTCAATATGATATAGTGATGTTGATTTAAAGGTATTGTTTCCTATTGTTTTAGTGCATGTCTGTATCTTGTTGTTTTGATAATTTCCCTTAACCAAATTGCCTTCGGGATTAATAAAGTTGCATTGTATTGTGTTTTAAGGAAAGGTGGTGGCAGTGGTGGGGGAGGGATTAGAAGCATCTGGTGATCCCAAAAAGGAGAGTGAGCAAAGTCACGTTTAAATGGCTGTACAATAGGTGTGTGGTCCAAGTGTGGGAGGAGATTACTGTTGCTAGAATGGCCAATCTGATAATGGCGCAAGCAAAACACATTAAAGTTCATTGAGTCCTAAACCACAAGCCAGAGTGACTGTGCACAACACACGTAGGAGTAGAAATATGCAGCTTAGTTCAAAGTTAGTTTTGTAACATATGGACTCACCTTTTTAATGGTTTTTGTTTGGACTAAGGCAAGCTCTTTGTTTTCATCCGCAACATAGAGGGAAAGTTTGACATATGGATCACTGTAAAAACAAAACAGAGGAAGGAAAAAAAAGTCTGTGGTGAAAATTGAAAATTCACATGATTATTAAAATGACAGTTTCCAATGGGAATAAACATAATTATCAGGTAATATCAGACTACGAACTATTTAAAGTAGACAACGAATCTGAATGAGCATTACAGGGATTCCCTGTAATCAACAAAATATTGCTAGGCTACACTTGAATATGCTGCTTGTATAGAGCTGAAATCTGAGTCTGACAAAGTAAGGCCCAGCAGATAAAACAGCTTGCATTTGGGTATTGTGACATAAGGCTATAATGTCTTCCTGGCAAAGCAGAGTGCTAAAAATAGAAATTGAAAAACCTTTTGAGGTGAGCAGAGAAAATAAGCAGAGTGTTTGTGACTGTGCTATCTGAAAATAGCCAATTGGTAAATTCAAAGGTGCTGACAGGATAGAAATCTCTTGTGGGTTTGGTATAGAGAGGCAGAGCTGCACTGTTCACCTGGCTGACCAATTACGAGTGATCTCATTTCCAACAGGCCCCCGCCAGGTACAGTGTCAGGTTATCGCCTTTCCAAAATCTCCCTTTGAAGCAAAACTTCTCACAAGTCTGTCCCCTGTGACGACAGGGTATCTCAACACATTCCCACATCAAGTGTTTTACAGTTAAATAAACTGTTGAAAACAAAACTCATCACAAAATGTGATATGTTACAGATTTTTTGTAGAATGTATATAGCAAGTAGGATATGAAGAAATAGAGAAGAAGTACTGACAACAATAGAAAAACATGGCAACTGGATTTACGCCTGATTCTGTAATGTACTTGTATTTATTAACCTTTACACAGAAAAATCACCATCATTAGAGTGAAGGCTGTGAATGGATAATGGAGGGGAGGAAGTGAGGTGACTTTTGAGACCAGCTGGTGCTCGAGTACTTCAGTAGCGATAAGTGGATCGCAAACTTAACCTGGCTGACTCCTGCTGAGATATAAACACATCATGGCATGTCTGATCCAACCACACTCTATAACAATGTACATCACCTTCAGTTCGTAGTGTGTTTTCGTATTTCAAAATTCAGACTCAGTGTAATATATTAAGAAATTTAGATTTAGAGTTATATGGATCATTTATTGGGATTCATTTGTTGGTGTAAAATGTTGATCTGACCAAAACCCCATAAAGTAGCTTTTGCTATCCCAAGTCAACATTTGCATTAACAGCTGTTTACATACTAAGAGATGTTGCAATTACAACACAACAGGTTAGACTACGCCCTCTGGGAAGTGCTACTTCTTTATCCTCTCATGTTAGATTCATGGCAGACTAGACACCTCAGTTACTTATTACAGCAAAATGATGGGATGGGTCAGGGCTGATTGAAGAAAGGGAGCAATAGAAATCGAAGCAAAACAAGAGATTACATTGGTATTGCTGCCCATCTCCAAAGACAAATCTAAGTGTGATGTTGAACTCCCAGTAAACAGCTGTCATTGCTAATACTGGTCAAGCAGCGATAGAATAAGCACCTTTTAATATCCATTTTGATGAAAAATTTGAGATTGAATTGATCCAAATGGCTGCGAATTAACTAATCATATAACCAAATTATCATGTATCTTTTTCAGTGATGTTCGTTTACCCATAATGCAACATTTCACTGTGTGCCCTTAAATTCTTTCCCATGCGCTCTGAAACGTTGTTGTTATGCATCTCATAAATGACAGTTTGATTGCACGGGCTAGATTCACACTCAAGGTTTGAAATTCGATTTGAATCACATTTCAAACCAAGGACCATGAATGTTTTAAATCTGATTTGGCATAATCAATTTCCATGGGATTTTTCTTTGCCATCCAGCCCTGATATAACCAGTAATCTAATTTCAGTGTGGATACAGTCAAAATTTGATTTTGCCTGCCAGTTGGAGCCTGGCCGTACAATCAGTCAAAGGAGGCAGCTGAGAGGGAGCAGAGCAAAACAGCACAAGAATTGGGAATGGTTAAAAAATGATCTGCAAACATCCCCCCTGGAAAAACTTGTATAACATTATTGCTAATTAACGTCTTAAGGATCCCCACAGCCTCTAATTGTGTGTTTGTGTGGTTCTGTGATGTGCTTTGACTGAACAAAAAACAATGGGCCTACTGTATCTGTGCTGCACTGAGATTTCTTCACGTCTCCTTTCCTCTATCAAAAAATAAAAAGCCTACTGAGCGAGACAGACAGGCCACTTTAGGTCAAAACTGGGAGATGAAAAGCGAGCGTGGCAGAACGCTGGATTCAAATGGTGGCTCGGCCCAATCGTTGTTTCCCCTGAATGACAGTTCGTTGAGTTTCTATCAACACCTCACTAAAAACTACAAAAACTTGGAACGAAGCAGCTGCATTAGAATGCAGAAGCAACAGGGACAGCTTTGGAAGCGAAAAGAACAAAAGAACAAGCCGGCACTGTCTGAGCATCTTCTGAGGGGACAGACTGCCAAGTCAGCACTGTCTCCTATCCCCACACATCCAGACATCATTCAGTGTTTCTTCATTACCATTCAGTTTTACTCCTGATCCAGTCAGACACAATTCATTACCTAGAATGGTACTCAGTAGAGTGCCTACAAGGGCACAACAGCCTCTTTATGAAACCACATTTAAATTCTCTAGATCCAGATTTTTAATCAGATCTGCACCAAATTGCACAGTCCTTTCCCTAAACCAAGAGGGAAAACATAACGTGCAAGGGTGAAAACATAAAGTACTTGATGGAGGTGTTCAAATTTCTATCAGAAACATTTCAAGTCAGATACCAACCGTTCAGTAAGCTGTTTTATAAGACACATTCCGAAGTCATGATTTCTCCTTAACATCTTTCGTTGACTTCATGACATTTTCCATCGAGCTCAAAGAAAAGTGACGTAGGGCATAATTTAATTGACAATTCCACCACAGTCTAACTGTCTAACTTGTTGTCACTTCTTCAGTGAGTCCCTCCCTATGTCTGTGTTTGTCTTAGTGGAAGCAGGTGAACAGGAATCATCACCATAATCAAGCCCTCTGCAAATACCAAGCTATCACCCAGCCAGATCATGCCTCTGCTTCAGCAGAAATACACTTGTTGTTGTCAATCTTTTTCAGCCCAAAACCTATTGCCTGTATCCTGAGCCATTTGTGTTGTGTCTCTGGTTCGACTTATCTCCCTGACTCACTGTCCTTCTCCCTGTTTGGTGGTTAACGCCTTCACTATCTCACCTGTCATCTCCAAGACTGGCCTCCATATTCATCCACAGCACCATAATCTCCATCAACATCGTCAATAAATTATCATTTAACCTACAACTAGTCAACCACTTGTTTGAGTCTGCACTTGAGTGCGGCTTAGGGCATGTTTTTTCAGTCCAAACCTGTGCAAGCTTGTGTTATGTTGTGTTTATGATACCCTTTCCCTAACACAAATGGTTATTACTTGTTGTCTCTGATTACATACGTGCAGTGTAAAAACATCAAGAAGGCTAGCCCAGACCACTTGATCGCACCAAACCAAAATATCGTTTCAAGATAAAGTAAGACCAGGCAGGGTTATCCACACAGCCTGTTCTAGGCATATGGCATGCACTTTCTGCAGTTAAGCTATAACTGTTTGCATTACAATGTCATGTTTACACCTATTCAGTCAGCCTTAAAAAAATTATTTCAAACAATGTACATGAAAAAGCCAGCATAACAGCAGAAAGTGCCTCCTTGAATAGAATGACTTTGCACAAACTTAATATTGTTTTACTTACTTCCTGATTTGATATTTATGCTAAATTATACAAAGTCACATGAAAGTTGCAAAGACAGTGGGTTACACTCTTATAAGAGTCACAAATAAGAGAGGAGGTCACAAGACAAAGGCCCCATGATGAAGGTAATGCTTCAAAGACCCTTGAAAGTTTAAGTTTAACATTCGTCTCTCCACACGTGTGAGAAAGTATGAGGTATGTATAATTATTAGTCAGACAGTTTATCTGGAAAAAGTGTAATAGAAGTGGTTCATGAGTAGAGTAGGAGAAGCAGACAGGTAATCATTGATTAACACCATAGAGTTCAAGGTCTTCATAAGTAGAACCAATGCTGTGAAAGTGTATTTAATTGTGTTTGCTCTAGGACAGACTACAGGAGCTTATCTTAATATAAGAGCAGGGTGCTGAACTTGGAAATGTCCCTATGAAATCATTATTGTTGGTTATAGGGTTAAAAATCTCTTTAGAGTAAAATATCAAAATATAAGACTAGTTTTAGAAGATGTGCAATGTCATAGGTAGGGCCAGAGTACCTGACATCAAGCAGTGGCCACAGCAGGTTATATGACATAAAAGTAGCAGAATAGTATAACAAGCAAGCTCTAATGAAAGCAGCATTGTTATAGTTTCCTGTGATGCTCACCTGGCTCCGATGATGTCTTTTTTCGCCAGATCAATTCCTGCAATGACCTTAACCCGCAGCACTCTGGTTTCATGCTGCAGAAAGAGAGAGAGAGGGACAGTTGAGCAAAACCTTCAATCAATCTCATAATCTCAAAATCAAACCAAATAACACTTTGGAAAAAAACTCAATGGCGATTTCTTACAAAGCACTGCTTAACTTAATTAAAGGGGAGTTATTACAACAGTGTCTGGATCTTTTGTCTTGATTCTGAGAAAAACACGATGATCAGCATTTGCTCACCAGACTATTCATGTGTTTTACAGGCCGTATGTTAGTAAATGCGTGCAAGTACGCATCTATGTTGTATGTTTATTGCCTATTTCTATCTTGTACTTATCACTGGCTCTTTTTTCTACCTCTTTGAGTAACTCCTGCTGTAACCAGTGAATTTCCCTGCCATCAGATCCATACTTAATCTTGTCTCTAACCATTTGCGACATTATCACCAGCATTAAAAAAATCTTCTCTAACTGACTGAGATGGGACCTAAAGTAAAGGTATCGTCATAATTTTAGTGATGCAAGTGGGGGGGGGGTCAAAGCTGAGGCCAACCCAGCTGTTACCCAAGGCCTTGTTAAGAGCGTGTAATGTTACTGAGTGTTTAACGTCATAGTCACTGTTAAAGCTTAGTTTCACTGACGTAAAACATTTAGTTGTGGAGATTATTTGGTCAGATATTTGAAAAAAACTTGACAAGCGTTTTTTTTTTTTTTTATTCCCCATGTGTTGCATTGGATGACTGAAATAAATAAAGGCCACATGAAACTTCCAAATCCCCCCTATATCCTGGTGAACTGGACCAGCCTACTGATGGAGGCTGAGACAAGATCAACAACCGTGGGAAGGCCCATATTTACCCCCTTGAATGGACTCGTGAAAATATTGGTTTTTCTTCCATCCATAACAATCTGCAGGCTTACTCTTTCTGTCTACATTAGCAATGTCTGGTGGGCAGGTGGCTGCTGGTGTTCATCACATCAGTGATGCTCTCCTGTTGGACTCGTGACTCTCGTGCTGCCATTTAAAACAACGTTTGCACTATCACATTATTTCACGCCACAGAAATGAACGCCAGTGTGGATGTTAAAGGTAAAGAGGTAGAGTCCCCCCACACCACACAAGCCCGGATATCGACCTCAGTTGACAGGAGGAAGATGGACATGTCTCTGCCTCAGTCTTGAAACTGGGTTAGTGGTCAGCCCACCATCGAACATGTTTGGTCACTGACAGGAAGCGGTGTTTGTTTGGCAGTGGTTAGCTTATGATGACGTCCAGGCTCCCAGCCCACGGAATTAACCCAGTTCTCCAGGGCTTCAAGTTAGCACCTCTGCAATTCACACACAGCATGTTGCAAGGTTGTCGAGCATACAGGACAAAGTGTTGCAGTAATTTCTGGAGCTGTGTGAGTAAACCTCAGCAGCAAGGTGTTGGCAGCAGCCCGGACATTACTACGGAATGTTGCCGTGGGTTAAGACCTCGTTAGCTTCGGCTAAAGCTGACGTTAGCTCCCCCCGGCAGTGTGAGAGACAACACCACACACGGTTGAAGCTGTAGTTAGCACCGGAGCTTACCTCGTCTTCTGAAAGTCCATATATTGGCTCGTACGTCGCAGCCATATAGCCTGCGTTCCAAGCTGTGCACACAAAAACAAGCCGCTTAGCAAAGCTAGCTAGCTAGCCTTGAACAATAAAGTCCCACTTTCCCCTCTGTGCCGTGCGGGTGATCAAGTCCACGGCGAGACCAGGTCCTCGAGGGCGGGTTGACGTTGACAGCCAGACGCCGTGTAACCTCGCCAGCTTGGTCCGTCCAGGACACAACTGGGGAATCTATAAAAAAACAACAAGAAACTGTCTCCAATATGTTTCGAGTGAGACAGATCGTTTTTGTCAACTCCGAGCTGATCCCCTGAAACGCTGTGACACTTGACTTCCTCCTAACGAGCTCAGCCAATCGCGGGCCGAGTACACGTGAATGACGTCAATTTCGACCAATCGAGTGCGTCGGGTATTCCCCGATGCTGCCTCATCGGACAATAAGATATGCAGAGGGCGTGGAGCTGAAATATGTGTGTGTGTGTGTGTGTGTGTGTGTGTGTGTGTGTGTGTGTGTGTGTGTGTGTGTGTGTGTGTGTGTGTGTGTGTGTGTGCGTGTGTGTGTGTGTGTGTGTGTGTGTGTGTGCGTGCGTGCGTGTGTTTCTAGAATTGTTTCAGGAATATATTAGTAGTGGTAGTAGAAGTATTAAATAATTACTATATATAATATTTCTATTTCCAGCTGACTAGTCTGAGGAAGGTGGTTACTCTCAAACTACTACAACTAAAGTTAAAGGAATATAAGAAGGAAAATTCCATCAGCCGCTTTCTCTGACTCAGCATTCACAGACAATTGTATGAGAACAACTTGCATAGCTTGTTGTTGTTGACTAAAATCCTAATATGTTTTTGGACAATGTTATTACTTTATCAATGGTGAATACACTGCAAATAATGACATTATCAATGGTTAATAAATGATTTACTACTGCAGTATTCATTGTTATTTATAAAACATTGATTAAAGAAACGTTTGCCGGTGTAATTGAACATTCTCCTCCAGTCGGACACTTCTTTTAAGTGCACTCTTAATTCATTGACCACTTACCCTGAAGACCTGGGTCTTGATCCCCTGCAAAACTTAATAAAGTAAAAGAGTAAAGAGAACAGCACAGGTAATGTGAAATATTTATGATAAGATGTGTTACACAGGTGTGTCTTTCTTTTACCTTTTAAATATTCATGTGTAGGGTTGGGTTCAGGTTTGATCAATAGACTGTTCGAAAGTGTGGCGTAATTATGCAATTTGTTAAAACAATTATATAAGAAACATTTTTCACACGATTTGATTTATGGGATGACTTTTTTGTCAGATCCAGTTCTTCCTTTCTTTTCTTGCCTGCTTTCTTTATTTTGATTGCTTGGTCCCAAAAAAGCCACTAGGTGTCGCAACAGAGTCATGATTAGCTCACCCTCTGTCCTTGTTTGTCCCTGCACTACACCCACGTGCCCAGTGATTAGAGAGAGAGAGAGAGAGCGAGGGAGGGAGAGAGAGAGAGCAAATGTCCCACTTCTTCTTCTTCTGCAGGCACAGACATGCTGCTGACATACCAACATCTCTGACCCATCCACTTCACACACACCCCCAACACCAACACATTCATTATGAACAGAGAAAATAGATTGAAAAAACAAAAAGGCAACAAATCTGTGGAGCACCATCATTGAAGGCAACCATCAATGTGTCCTGGTTCAAACACTCACTGGCGTCCACCATGACCATGTCACATAATGGGACTTTTAAATCAATGTGAAGAGCAGATGGCCATATTACATAATATTATTGACTCTAAGTAGAGCTGGAACGGGGAGGGCCAGAGATTTCCAGAGCCAGCCTTGATACAAGGCCATCATTCACCCAGAAGCTTGTTTTACACACAATGATTAAATGCTTTCTTAACAACATCTCCCACAGACATAAATGACACTGCAGGCCTTGTGGGTAATAATGTGACCAGCCACAAAAATCAAGATAAATAGGTTGTATTTTTTTGTATTTCACTCCAACAGAAAAATTCCAAAGATCCTCTTTTGAAATGTTACAGAGAGGAAGGCCATCTCACAAAAGAGGGTTTGCTCAACCTTCCTCAATAGGAACAATATGTTATATTGAATGGCTCAAGATTTCTTTTCAAAATCACAATCTGTAGGTAGTTCACATTTTGACCTCAATATAATACTCTCCACTCTCCAGGAATTTCCAGAGCGTGTTAACATCTGTCACTGTAAGATCTCTTTAGATGTAACTTCACAGAAAGTGAATGCAATGAGTAAAAAGGAAATGAAAAATCATGGAAAAATCTGTTCCTCTGATCTTTCGCTGCCGACATGTTGAGCCCATGTTTTTCATACTCCTAGACATGTGGCCCAGACCTAAAAATATTATTTTCTATATCTTTTTATCACGAAACACACACACACATAGATTACTAAGTTTTCAGGGGGGACATCACTTTCACAGTTACGTTCTCAGGAGTGTTTCAAGGGACTTTGGGGGCTGCAAAAGGGCCCTACATCGAACCAAACCCAAACCAATCACATGCGTACACTTGAATAATTGTAAAGTTGTAAAAGTTTAAGTGCAAAAAAGCACTAGAAGGCTAGTGGCATGGGCCCTATTGGGGTTTTTTAGACCTTGGTGTCTTACAGTCTCCTGTACAAAGCCAATCATCAAATTTAATTATGTTCTCACAAGATTTTCCTGCTATGGACTAATGAATCAGCCATTCTCAGGTGTCCCCTCTAAGCTTGGAGCCACAGGCAATACATACCTTATCGAAACACCCCTGTACGTTGTCTTATTAACGTTTTCAATTATGGCTGTAAGCTCCTTTCAGATGATGATATGATATATCCATTGGCCATGGGTTACACATTAAGCGTCAGGGACAGACAGTGTGTCAGGGAAAGACAGTGTGTCAGGGACAGACAGTGTGTCAGGACAGCAGGGGAGGGAGAAAGAGGGGATGTCACATACTGGGATACCTGACTATGTTTACAGCTCCCAGTAAGAGGAACCCATGAAAGAAGCAGCACTGTTTCAGCAGGTCACGGTGTTCTGACAGTCACATCGTGTTTTACAATATTTGTTCATACGCAGAGTAAAGACAAGTCACTAAGGTAGCAGCACACAAGTGTTATAGTGCATAGTTCTCAACACCAGTTTTTATTGTCGTAGAAACATTATTTGGTGAAGCCCATTTATCATCCACAAAATATTATGTGTAGCCCAACCTCTCTGCCTCTATTATAACACCAATATATTCTGTTGAATAGCTCAAGAATTTATTTTCAAAATCACAATCTTAACTGCTGTACAAAGGAGAAACATCACCAGACAGATCGAATGAGAAAAGCAGCCTGTTTAACATATAATCTACATTTACATCATTTGACATCAGGCAACTTTAAAGCTCACAATGCTCCAATTTGTTTTCAGTATTTGAGGATGTAGTTTGTGTGGGATGATCAGTGGGCGGGGTTTATACGCGGAGGCTGGGCTGCTCTGCCCCGCCCCTCGCAGGGATGGATCATGGATATAGAGGAGAGGGGTGGGGGGGGGTTGCTCGGGTTGTTCACTGGCTGCTGCAGGACTCAGCTGACCGGCTCCTGTCGCCCGGTGATGTACGCGCACCCGTCTCCTGTCATCCCGGTAAACCAGTTACACAAATCGGTAACTCTGCCGGCTGAGACACGGAGGGAGAGACGCACTCCTGTCTGTAAGTTTCACACACACACACACACACACACACACACACACAGAGAGAGACACACTGAGACAGATGGTCTGAATGACTGTAGTCACTGATGGAGGCTGTGAGGTTGATCTGAAGCTCCATGGTTGTATGAACTTCACAACAAACTTAGGCCGAAGTAAATGTTGATCTGTGGAGAGTGTCTACGAGCTGCACTGAGGGTGCAGACATATCTAATTCATGGAGCACCTCACTGTGTGTTGTTATGTTATAGTTTTTGAGTGAGGACACTGCGAAATTGAGGATATTTTCACTTTCACGCACACACATTTTCAAGAAGTTGTTTGAGGATTAGGATTATGATAAGGCCAGGGCAAGAGGTTGGGTTTGTTGTGGGGACCTACTGTAAATCTGTTTAAACAGACACATGTCCCCATAATGTAAACTGTCAAATATTAAGGTGACGACATGTTTTGAGGTAAGATTAGGTTTAGGTTAGCGAAAAGGTAAGTGTCAGGTAAGTGGTAACTATGGTTAAGGTTAAGGTTTGTAGGAAATCAATGTCAACGAACGTCCTCTGAAGTCATGGAAACACAACTGTGTGTGTGTGTGAGAGAGATAGAGAGAGAGGGAGAGACACTTGTTGCTTGTTTCCATAATATAATGACAAAATAATAAGGACAAAAAAGACTAAAGACTAAAACATTGTTGCTACATTTAGGCCCATGCAGTGATGGTAATTATACATTTCACCGTTTGAGATAGAGATGCAAAAATGTGCAACACCTTTGCGCATAGGGACGACTTCATTTGTCCTATACTGATAACTAATACCAACTACAGTTTACTCTGATTCAGTTTCCACGGTCAGGGATCATAAAATATAGCATAAAATAACTCCCACAGTTTGGTATAATTGGTGTGATCAGTCTCTTATTGTTTCTCCACTGCATGAAGATGCATACATTCCCAGGTTGACTGCTGACTGATTGGCAGGATGATGATGATTGATGGTGCGCAGGGGTGTCAGCTCAGCTGTATAATGGGATTTCCCCGGTCGTGACCCGCTCCTCCAATGCACATTTAACCTTTAGGCAGGCTAGGAAGAGGTGAAACAGGCCATTAACTGTTATAGCACCAAGCTGATCAAGTCAATACTGGATTAAACAGTTCACTGACTTTTTCCACTGTTATAGTCTTGCACCAGGACTTTATTACGCATTGGTTGGGCATTGATGCTAACTACAGCTGCAATTATTAAGTGTCTCAGCCGCCTGAAGCACAAAATCTGAACTAGGAGTGGTTTAAAATGTTTTTTTTAAACAATACATGGTTTATGAAATTGGCACCGCAGGGTAATTCATGATAAGGACTTCTGGTCTCAACCTTAGGAAGGCTATTACTCACTTCATGTACCTGACGTCAAGCCTTTGAGGTGAGTCTTAATTCCATTACGCCCACCATCAGAGAAATCCATTGCCGCCTACAGCCGCATTTAATTCCTTATATAAAGTCTATAGGTGAAATCAGATGTTCAGCATTTTTACCTTTAAGAATAAGCAATTATTGCTTCAGCAGGCTCATGTGTCATTTAAGAATAGGGGGTCGCTCTCAAAATCACTGTATCTGAACTGAAGCAACACTATTTCTCCCTCCTAAACACAAGAACCATAATAAGCAGTGTGCAGCGTCCAACCATAAACCGAAGTATCCCAGTCTTCTTATCTGACTAACCTATTTCTTAACTGACGGCCGAAGATCAGTGGGAACATTATTGCTGCAGGTAGCGAAGGGTTTGTTGTCTGTCGTCCTTCTTCTTTCCACTGTGTGTGTGAATAGATTTACTGTAGGTTACCTAAGACGTTCAAATATCACAACACATTTACAAGCGGCAAAAGAGTGTTGCAATAACTGTCATTGGAACAGTGCAAAAACATGAGGACATGAGCTGTGGTCAATGTTTTTATGACATTTTATGGTTGACTACTATAGCTGATGGCAGGAGCTATAAATCGTTTGATGCTCTCATGTGAAAGGTGTGATGACAACTTTATTCTTGTCGTAAATGCACTTTCAGTGCTTCTACTCTGTTTATTCGTGTAGCCTGTGTGGATGTATTCAAAGGGGTGTTAAGTGTATGCAACTAAATTTGAGCCCACACACACATAATCTATTTTTTAACAGATATGTCAGAGAACTACACCTGAATATATCAATTTGTGTTTAAAACTTCTATCATCTGCTACAGTGTACAAATATTAATCCTACATTTTCCATTGCCCATATTGGGATTTTATTTAGTAATGAATAAGGTAAAGAAAAGTCTTAATCCACACTAGAAGCCATTGGAATTAATACTGTTCATTACGCCTCACTATATGAATGTCCTATTGTCGCAACATCTATCACCATTAAAGAATGAGTGCAATGTGCCCATATGTTTCTCTAGAGTCAGATGTTATCACCAATGAAATGTTACGTGATTCACTAGAATACACATCAGGCATGTAGAATGCAGGCGGACCAAGGAGTGACATGTTGACAAATGTTCTTGTTTCCAGCCTTACCCAGTTCCGCAGGAAAAAGCAATGATTTGTAACAAAAGCCAAAGCTTTCAAAAAGTTTTTATTGCATGTTTCTATCTGCTGAAAAATAAAAGTTTTAGATCAGCTTCTAGAAAACCTTCAGGTTTTCAAACAATGCTTAGGTTTTAATGTTTTTTTAAAATGGCACCTTGGGTCTTAATGGATTAAGCAGAATACATAAATGCAACCAGTCATGAAAATCGTGTGATTATTGGTGCAGTTTCGTTGTCATGAAATTTAAAGTTCCGGGCATTGTTTTCTGTTGACTTCCCCCATTCAAAAATGTTCCTAGAAAGTGGCTGATGCTGGTGAGCAAACCGGTTTTTATTTTCCAGCACTGGGCAGTGTTTAGTCTGTTCTAGTGTGAGCAGCAGTTCAGGTCAAGGTTTTTCTCTGAAAGCAGTGATTAAGGGATTCATGCAATCTGTCCCACTTCGTCTTTAAGCCAAACTGTACAACAGTTCATGGAATTGTAATGTATAGCATTTGTATTTTCTGATAAGAGGCCAATTTGATGCTTCAAGGACTGCCAGAACAATAACACACATTTCTGTCATGCTTTGTCAATAGGGGTGGGACAAAATGTCGAGACCAAAATGTATCACTGTCCTGACTGTGTATGCATATTTTTTTGCACTTTTTACACTAATTTCTTTTTATAGTTCTATATTTCTGCAAAATTTTATTTCAAGACTTATGATCTGTTCTGCTGTCTGGGAGTTTACATTTTTGCCACTAGGATAGTGACAAGTTACAGTGTAATGATTCATGAATCTTTCACATTTAGGGAACTGATATCTATGGTCGTGTGAAGTTTGGTGTAGCTTGACTGAATTATGTATGATCCAGTCTGTAAACATTATAAACATTATTATAAACCTGAAACACACGACTGTGCATTCAACATTTCTGTATATATTCTGTACTTTGTGTGCTTCCTCTTTCTTAGAAAAAAAATACAGTAGCTCCATTGCTGAATGTGCTCCTCTGTGTCAATCACTGCTCTTGATGCTGCTGCAATAGAAAGAAGCAGGACTCGTGAATCACCCCTGCAAAGGTGGTGCACACATTCATGCCTGAGTGGGGATCATCTTGCTTCACTGCTCACATTTTATCAAAACATGTCATTTGACACGTCCTCTCCTCACCTCTTGAAAGTGAGAGGCCACATGAAGAGTATATTATTCATATACTAGCCGGTCTGAGTTCAGGTCTTAACCTCGTGATGGCCTGGCTGAGGGTGAATGCTTCCAAGGCTTGTTCTACTGCCTGATGGGAAAACACACCACACAGTTTAAATGTAACATGCAGACCATTATCTTTGAAAGAAGAGCTTTGCACTATTGGCCAGCACTTTCCTAGCTTAGCAGCTTAATTCAGTTTGGGCTACGCATTACGTAAAACGGCTATATGCAGCAGGAGGCTAATCCAGTCCCTTGACCTTAATGCCAATTATCAGATCATGGTGACGTTACTGAAATTAAGGAGAGTAAAATGAAGAGTTGATGATAGTCGCTCAGCGAAACGCTTATGATGTTGATGAACTTTATATTAAAAAAGGAAGCAAGTGTCGTTTTAATGATCATGTGGCACAACATAATTATAATGAGTTCAAAAAAAGTATATAAGCGTAAATATGGAGTAAGAACACTTTCCTAAGCAGTCACACCCCTGCCAAGTCTTGCAGAATGTTATTACCTCCTCCAATGAGGTTATGTTCTCACCCTTGTCAGCTTGTTTGTTTGTATATTTGTTTGTCAGCAGGATTAAGTAAAAACTAATGAATGGATTTCCACAAAACTTTGTAGAAGAATGTGACAAAGACCCGGACAAAAGGGCAGACCCAGGATTATTTTTCACTTCCCTTTGTACAGAGACCAAATGGAAGGAAATTTGTTTAAAATCAGAAAGCAGATTAAAAACAAAAATTCAAGCAAAATAAAAGAGAATAAAAACAGAAGAATAGAAGAGGTAAAGAGATTAAAATATGTGAAAGGAATAAAAAGGTATTTAAAATAAATCAAAAGAAAATGTAAAATGAAAATGATTAAATAAGAAGATACATAAAGTTTCAAATCAAAAACACACTAAGCCACAGTAAGTGAGTAGTCTGTATTCTGAAACTTTGAGTGTTGCATATAATGCACAGTGTTGTGTTTTCTTAGAAGCACATATGCCACACTTATGTCCTTCTGTTGGAACAGAGACAGGACATACAAGAAAAGCTTATAATATTTTTGGCCCAGATTAAAAATTTCCCTTTGAGCTATTATTTTTTCAGAGGAATAATGACTTCTCATTCGTTTAAATAAAAACACATCACAGAATTGTGGAGCATCTCAACAAACAACCCAACGCCAAGTTTATATGTCTGTTTGCAGAGTTGCCCAAAAACTACTGAAGAACCCATTACATTTTGGTGCACATCCAGGATTTCTTTCCATTCTTTGACATTGCAAGATGTTTTTGAGCATAATTCACGGATCTTGATGAAATGATATCCCAAATTATATTTTAAGGACATAATAAGTTTCATTTAGACATTCTTGAACAGTAGAATATCTATTTGTTTGTACTTGAGCATTTTCCTGGTCGAGAGCTGGTCAGAAGGTTTCTCTCTGTTCAATATGTCACATGTCAACTGACGGCAACAATAATCTGTAATCAAAAACGAGAGAGAGAGAGAGAGAGAGAAGGAGAGAGCATGTGACTGAGCATGTGAGAGAGAGGTGGGGGGGTTGTAACCAGCCCTATGTGTCTCTGTTGTTCAGGCAAACGGCCTAACTCAGATTATGCAATCAGTTGCTACATGTGCCAGCTGGTAGAGGTAGTCTGAAACAGAGAGGATGTTTTTTAATCTTCAGCGGAACAGCAAACATTCTCTCTTCTAGTTCATCACATTTACTGTTCTGCACTCAGACGCTGTGTCATTTTATTATTATAATGATTATGTCTGTTTAGCACATGCACGTAAATGACATGATTCGTCACCTCTGCCAAGGAGGTTTTATTTTCGCACAGTCCCTTTGTTT
The DNA here is from genome assembly GCF_024713975.1 of Paralichthys olivaceus. Classification (NCBI taxonomy): domain Eukaryota; kingdom Metazoa; phylum Chordata; class Actinopteri; order Pleuronectiformes; family Paralichthyidae; genus Paralichthys; species Paralichthys olivaceus. The sequence continues at coordinate 9,212,328 of NC_091110.1, forward strand.
GTTTGTAAATTAGCAGGATTACGCAAAAAATTCTCGACAGATCCCACGAAGCTTGGTGGGAGGACGCTGCAAGGGTCAGGGAAGAATCCACTACATTTTGGTGTTGATCCTGATTAAAGGGTGTATATGGGATTTTTTTGTTTCACTTTCTTTACCGTTAGAATTTTTCAACATTTCCACTGATTTCTCAGGAAATTATTCATAAATCTTGATGAAAGAAATATATTTTGAGAACTGATATCTATGCGTGTGGGAAATTAGGTGCAGCTTGATTAACTTCTACTGGGATTGTTTGACCTTATAAGAAGAATGTGTGCTACTGAGTTTCATTGATGTTTGTTTCTCCTCTTCTAATTCTAATTGGTGAATTTATTTTATCTGCGTTTATTGTTGATTAGCAGAAAACTGCTTTCTTTGAAATTTTGTGGCGGGGTGGAGATCAGGATGATCCCATTACATTTTGGTGTGGTTCTGGATTAGGGGTCAGATCCAGGATTCTTTTCCACTTTCTTTTCTTCCTTTTTTAAAAGAGAAACAATTCATGGATCTTGATGAAAAAAATCAGACAAGTTTAGGCGACTTATATTGTGTGCAATTGCTGCACTTCCAAATAAAAATCTGTATCAAGTGAATTTAAATGTTTCATAAAGGGACTGTTGAGGTATGCACTTTGATAAGATAGATGTGACCTCAGGGGTGTCAGACAGTGAGAAAACCTCACTGCTGCATCAGGCAGTTTTCATTGGCCCTGCAAATGTTGTGACTGAACACAAAACGTGAACCTCTGCTGCAAACACTGTGGCTCATGTAGCACAAGTTCTGACTGTCCATCTCTCTCTGTTTTGTTTCCCATCCAACAGCCAAGGTTTTGTGGTGCCATGATGAAGAACCTCTCAGAAGTGGTCCTGCTGTTGTTGCTGCTGTTCTTCTCGCCGTACGCACAGGGAACACGTAAGTGTCTCAGTATCTTCCTGAGTAAGGAGTTGTGTGGTTGTTAGTACAGGAGCCAGATCCGCCCAATCAAAATATTATGAGTAAAATATTGGCTATTTTTGTTGTTTATTACACATCTTACATATTTCATATCAAAACTGAATCCAACTGGAACTGCAAACGTTCTCTATTATTGTTATATAATACGCCTTGTTTAGTGTGTAGTCTAGTATTTATTTTAATTTCCCCTTTTTACACATTCCTCAGGCTACAGCCCTCCAGAGAAACCTGCTCTGACCAGATGTCGTTCTCCTGAAAAAGAGACCTTCACCTGCTGGTGGGAACCAGGATCTGACGGCGGCCTGCCCACCACCTACGCCCTGTACTATCGCAAAGAGAAGTGAGTTTCATGCAGAAGCACATGCACTTCAGAATAAGTGACATAGATGGATTGTCAGCAGTCACCTGTATGTTCATCGTCATGAGTGAGGTTTATGGTTGAGCAGCTGGTTTGATACATTAATATACTTATTAAGATCAGAGAATAGAACCAGTATGGCCAACACTGGTTATCTTCACATTCTCTAGCTGTGTCTCAATTCAGGGGCTGCAACCTTCAGAGGGTGGGGTCTACCCGGCCCATGAAGACCACCTCCTTTATGGGCCATGCACACTGCAAAGACTGCAGTCAGGTCTACAGAGGATTTCCATGATCGGTGTCACCAGCTTGTCCTGCGATTATTGCTGTTATCGCAGAAGCGCTGATGTTGGACAGAAAGTTGCCATGCCCCTTTTTAAATCTTTAACGATAGCTGAAGTTGAAGCGGGATTTGTGCACGCAATGAATCCTGGGATAGGTTGGGGCATGGAAAGTCGCATTTGTTGGCCATCTATAAAGGAGGAGCCTTTGAAATGGAACAGTTCTGTGCCACTGTTGTGACTCAATCAGTCTGCAAATGCAGCCTCCAAAGGCTGCAGCCCCTGAACTGAGACACAGCTTCTGTGTCAGCACACTTGTTCGTTAGCAGCCTACCTGGTGTCATGTGGCACTGAGGGCAGCAGATGGGTGTAAGAGGATAAAGATTGCAGAGAGTTATGTGGCACCAGTTGTGCCCTTGGCTTTGGATTTGAAAACTGTGTGGGGCTCATATGGCATTGACACAGAAGGAGGGGATGTTTTCCACTCCATTACTGTTATGATAAAGTGTTTTGTATGAAATGTCAGAATAGAGAAATCTTAAGCTTTCAATATCCAGTAGTTATGCAGAAGGTTAAGAGGTTAACGCATTTTAAAGTATAATAACAGTGCCTATCGTGTAATCTCATCACTGTCCATGAAACACAGCCACAGTCAGAATCTCCTATTGTTTCCTTAGCTGTGGGTTTGTCTGAAATCAAATGATGATATTGTCTTCTAAAGAGACATCATGCTGCTGCTAAAATAACATAATTCCTTTAAATAAATAATGAATCTATTGTGTTAATTCTCAGTATTCCTTTATAATGCTACATTCCATTATTTTTTAATTTGTCCAAGTGTGTGTGGGGGCTGTTATTATTCCTAAAAAAAAATTAAATAAAGCCACTGCAAATATATCTAGCAATGTTTAATAATTTATTTTACTGCTGCCATCAGCCATAGGCTATATGGTTATAGCCTATCTTACGTCAAGTGTGGTTGTCGTAAGTATCACATCAAGGGGCTTAACCTTTAGGTGAACATATACCACCGCTGAACAGCTCCTCCGACCAATCAGCAACAGTCTCTGCTACTATGTCAACGGCACGTTGTAGTTTGTTCTAGAAGCATTCATTAAAGCGCCTACTGCGATTTGAACCCAAGTGCCTGAAGCGGTGGTCAAGTGTTCATACCCCACGTCAGCAGAGATGATTTCAGTGACTTCTCGAAAAAAGACATAACAGCACAGTTTAAAACTAAATATAAATTTGAATCCTCAATTTTAAGTAAAGTAGTAGCTATGGTAGCAGTCCACTGTTCTCTTTTGTTGCTCAGAATGTTATCTTCCATTTTTGTCTTATATTGTCCTAACCACACACAAACAAACAAGTTTCAGGAATCGTAGCATGAGGAATACATGATGTTCTCTGGAAATGCAGCAAAGCATGTGATTACATTACATGCCATTCCCCTGTGTCTCTTTCAGCTCTGATACAGTGTACGAATGTCCCGACTACCACACAGCCGGGGAGAACTCCTGCTTCTTTAACAAGAACGACACGTCCATCTGGGTCAACTACAACATCACTGTGGTGGCCACCAACGCACTCGGCAGTACCTTCTCTGACCCCGTGGACATAGATGTGGTTTATATCGGTGAGGGAACGTGTGCCTTGTTTGGTGTTAAAATTTCCACTTGGAGATTAAAAGCAAGATTAAAAATGAGGAGATACTTGTGAAACTGCTGAAATGAAGTGCAAGATAAACTGGTGATATAAAGGATAAGTATAACATGCATTGATTTTAAGTCAAACCCACATACGCCATCCTGCTGCCAAAGATACTCAGTAGAGCTCCAAATATGTATTAATCCATGGCTGAAAATAGTCCCCCAACAATTTACATTTTCAAAATCTACAGTGCCCATCTGTTTTTGGAAATTACTTTTTTCTTTTTCTATTTTAATGTCTTTGTGTCCCATTTTTAAATTTGGTACAAATAGGGAATGGGGATGAGAGCAGCAGACGAACAGACTAAGTATTGAGGGACCAGGTTTTTAGCCTTTTCATGCAATTTGTTGACAAGAAAAATGAAGAATAATCCTGTTCTTTCCTTTTTATTTAGTGACTGATTAAATATAAATACTGGGCAGACTTACTTCATATTACGCAACGATATGTAAATATTGTATGAGGAATGAAATTAGTCGCATGCTGTCATGTTGTAAGGTACAAATGCATGTTGTTTGGTTCTCGAAATATAAAAAAAAGTATAAAGTCATAGGACAAAAAGTCCCATCCTTGAAGCTGCTAATCTGGAACTTCTCCTCTTCCCTTTGTTGCTTATAGTTGCTGTGACCTGATAAGATTATCAGTCCTAAGCAAAATGTGTCAACCCTTGTCCTCACAATTTGTCGATAATGTGTCTCCAAAAAAGATAAACAATATCATATATTAACATTAATCTCAACCATGTCTTCGCACAAGTGTCAATACATTTTGGAAAGTCGCAGGGACACAGTTTAGTCAGTGGAGGTGTGCGTTGGTTTACTTTTACACAGAGAAAGAAACAAAGACACACACTGGAAGCAAAGTGCTTTAACCATAGACTGTATATGATGATGGATGACATGACTGTTCCCCAAAAGTGAAGCCAAACTGTCTTGATCGCCATCTGGTGGCTCGTTGCAGTATAGGTCATAAACCCTGTCTCGTACATGATAGTGGATGGGACATGGACATGGACCTAACTAAAAAGTCAAATTACACATGAAATATATTCTTCTCAAAGAGGGTTTCTGTCATTTTAAGTAGTTTTTATCCCACATATGTTTTTTTGAAGTGTCGATTTTTCCAATAAATTTGGTTTTGAATAGTAATTTGCTATAAAAATGGGGTAACATGTCATGATTGACAGCTAAGACTGACTTGTGATTGGTCAAGCGCATGCATTCAATGCAGCAATTAAATCCTGGATATTTTGGCTTCATTTCAGTCTATGTTTTTTCACCTGTGTCCTTATTCAAACTTTCTCTCTCCCTTTTCAGTCAAGCCGAATTCTCCAGAGGAGGTGGTGGTGACTGTGATGGAGGACAAGGGCTGGCCCTTCCTCCGGGTGTCATGGGAACCGCCAAACAAAGCGGACACCCGCTCCGGCTGGATCACTCTGATCTACGAGCTCCGCATCAGGTTGGATGGAGAAGATGATTGGGAGGTACGCATCTCGTTACTTGCCTTTTGAAATGTTTTCAAAAATGAAATCTTAGGACAAGCCACTTAGGTCAAACACTGTACTGCAATTAACTATGGCTTCTGACCTCTGACCTGGTATTGACAGGATGGTAAATTTTGCCCAATTTTGATCATTTTCCTGATTGATCAAATGAAATCTTATATATATATATAACCATACATTTACAATGAGCTTGAAGGACTAACTGGAGGTGTCATTTGTGTCGTGTTGTATTTCCAGATGCACCTTGCAGGACAACAGAAGATGTTTAATATTTTCAGTCTGCGGTCAGGTGGTACGTACCACGTCCAGGTGCGCTGTAAGCCCGATCACGGCTTTTGGAGTGAATGGAGTTCCACCTTCAACGTCAAAGTTCCCGACTGTAAGACATCACATGTACTATAACATTTACCAAAAAGATATAATGTATTGAAGAAGAATTTCAATATCATATTTCATATCTCATTTGTTTAATCCATGTAAACCACAAAAATTGAAGATGTGGTTGTTTTTATGTGCCAAAATGTGTCTTGGCTAGATGTAGTAGTTCACTCCTTTACCTATAATGTGCCATTTTGACACTCACGCACTCATCTACTTTTGAACCACTGGAGCACTGAGGGTAATGCACGCTTCTTCCTGGTTGCACTGTTGTTGCACTGTTGTTGGGCAGTTTTGTAGTCCCAAGGCCCCTGAAATCCTCCGGAGAGAGCAGCAATGTGGTCAAAACAGCTGCCGCTATTAGTTGTGCAGTGCGCCGGCTACAACACATAACATTTTTCACAGACCATGCTCTTCTCCTGTTTCCAGTCTAAACTAAGCCATGAAAATGAAAAAATCTGCTTCTATGAATTAAACCCCTTTAACATTCTATGATAGTAATCACCACCAGGAGCTTGCACAAGATTGTTTTTTATGTTGTAGCACTTATGTTATTATGTTACTTTACAGATTTCCATCGGGAGAAGTCAACGTGGATCCTCATCACAGTCTTTTGTGCCTTCATCTTCCTCATCCTCACGTGGTTGTTACACATGAACAGCCACAGGTAAAAAAAAGGGATCATGCAATATGTTTGTTGGAATGATGTTTGCAATATTCGTGTATGTGTTATATGCTACAGATGATACAATTATTGCTATCCCCATATATTTCTCATTAATGCCAACAAAACATTTTCTTGCCACACTCAATATAAAATACTGCATTATTTTAATTATCATTTTATAATTTATAGCTTTTCTCCTGCTGCTCTCAACCCAAGAATAATCTTGTTTCTTTTTTGTTTTGTTTGTTTCGTGAGAAGTCTGAAGCATTGTATTCTGCCACCAGTCCCTGGTCCTAAAATCAGAGGATTTGATAAACAACTTCTAAAGGTAAAGCTGCAGCACATCGATCAATGTTTTGATGCACACGACAATGATTCAACCCAAATGATGTTTGAATAAGAAAAATGACGTCTGAGTGATCATGCTTTGTGTGTAGAGTGGCAAGTCTGAGGAGATCTTCAGTGCACTGGTGGTGTCTGATTTCCCCCCGATCACATCGTCCAACTGTGAGGATTTTCTGGTGGAGTACTTAGAGGTGTACATCCCCGAGGAGCAGGAGCTGATGCTGGAGGAAAGCAAGGATCTGCATGACAACTGCCTCAAATCTGAGGGCTCCACGTACGACAATGACTCCGGCCGGGGCAGCTGTGACAGCCACACTCTGCTGATGGATAAGTGCAGAAGGTCAAAAGAGGAAGGGAGGCTAACAGATCAGGAGGAGAGTCCGATAGAGGCACAGAGGCACCAGAAAAAGTGGAATGAGGGCCCGTTGGCCTATTCTCATGATGATATTGTTAGCCCCGACACGTCCAGTGGTCGGGTGAAGACTTGGCCTTCTGTGTTTTCACCTCTGCCTCAGTACAGCTCGCTGAACCAAATGAGCTCGCTTGAGAAAGTGAAACAGCACTGCCTCTCTGACAGCCTGTTCCCCCCAAGCTCCTCATCCTCCTACCTAACCCAGCCGGGCCACGACAACAATAAGGAGGCTCTAGGAGCAAGCTACTGGGACAAGCAACATCGCTCACTCCATCCCCAGACACAGGCCCTCTGGCAAATCCAGGCCCACAGTGAGGTCAACATCTCCAACGTCGGCCGCAAACAAGCACCCGTTGATCTGCAGCCGCTTGCTCTCCGGCCCACTGAGTATGTTGAAGTCCAGAGGATCAATGAGGAGGACATGGTGCTCCTGCAGCCTGTCATGTCGGACTGTGGCGCCGGCTGCCCCCGGCCCCGCCAGGAGGATGACTACAGCAAGGTGCAGGGGGTGAACAATGACAACATGCTGCTACTCCAGAGAGAGGTGGCAGGACACGAGGCGGAGAGGTGTCCTTGTGAGGACCAAGAGATGAATGGAGCGATGGATAGCTGCGTCCTGTCATCCATCGTAACCCAGAAGCCTACAGCCTGCATTGACACTGGCACGCCAGCCCGGGATGACACAGCCCTGGCAGTGAGTGGCTATGTTGACACTGCCACCATATTTACCACTTACTAGGTGCTCGGAAGCCGAACAGGCAGGTCTGGGACATTGTGAGACCTGTTTTAAGGTGGAACACAGACAAAAAGAACAACAAACATTACAGTTACACCGACACTATTCTTCCATTTATCATAAATCTAATTTAAGAGACAGTTGAGACATGATAAGGATCTAAAATAATTTGATTGAATAATATGAATAATAATCATAATTTTACTTTATAAACTTATAAAGTAAATATTTATGATTGATTGTATAAGATGGCTAGTACTACATGCTGTCATTATGATTAATTTATTTGTGTAAAATCAAAAGGACAGGTAGCTCAAACATCAATTGCATTTTTTTTGTCCTTTTTTGTCCTTTTCTATGTGCACATTTCTCCCTGTCGAAGTTAAAGCTGTTGGCTGGATACCACACAGAAAGTATATAGAGAGATTTATGTGCAGAAGAAAACTGAGAAAGTGGGAATGTATTGGTGTATTTTTCATCCTAAGAGTGTGAGCAGTACATTTATTACTGCTGGCACTCCAGTTTGACTGGTAAATTTGTGTAAGTATTTTATTTGTTTTGGGGGATTGGAAAATAGTGTGATTGTGTAATTGCTCGGCATTGTACGACATTAACCTTAAGTGACTTAGTCTCTGTTGTTAAACAGTGATAAAATGCTGTGTTTTCCTTTTGCATGAAAATACTTTTATGTATCGCTTTATAAACAGTCAATCACCTAATCACAAAATGCAATCTGAAACTGGACTCAATTGTCTTTGAAGAGCCCGTTGTAAAAATCATGCTTGTAATAAATGTACAAATGTGATTTTTGTTTGGTTTAAATATGGTTTTAAAGTACTATATTGATATGTGCATGCTTGTTATCATTACCTGGTTGTAATAATCAATAATGAGCCAATAACGTGATTGACCCTCTGATACCGACAGCCACTGTTCCTCAAGGCTTTTAAACCAAAAATGACAACATTTAACATCCACAGACCCACAGAAAGTAAATTTAGTCACTAATGCCTAATGAAGTGAATCTTTGTAAATACATAGCTTAAATCAGTTGTGTATTATTGTTTCTGTTTTTATAAATAAAGACAAGAGCTAAGAATTGGTCAGAGATGTTGCTTTAACTATTTGTCTGTCAAAGTAAACTTGTTTTTCAAAGGAGGCATTGTTGCGCTAATACAATGATGGATTAGTTATTGGGAAGTAGCATTATGATACTACATAAATACTCAAATTTAATTTGAAGTCCTGCATTCATAATTTAACCAAAGCAGAAGTAGTATTTTCTTTCAGCAACAAAAGGGAAACTATGTAAGTCATTATATCTTGTCCATATTGCAGATGGACGATGTGTTTTATTTATTTTTTTTAATTTATTTTATAAATACTTTTTTGGGATTTATATCAATTTTCTATTTCTTTAATCATTATTAATGATACTTTGGTTTGTAAAGCTTAAGAAACTTCTCCTCACATTTATCCAAATTCCAAAGTGACACCTTTTGTCCAATCAATATGTGCAAAACTCCAAATTATTTGGTTAAAATAGTAAAGTAAAAACAGCAATTTTTTACATTTGGAAAGCTGGAACCAGTAAATGTAATAAAGTAAATATGCTTCTCTAGAGATAGATGGCTGGAGGACTTTGTACATCTCCCGAGCATGGAAAAGGCCTCCACCATTTGTAGGGGCTCTGACCGGGACATAAATGAGATCAGGGACACCATGAGATCCTTTATAGACTCACAAGAAGACATATATTTCTTCTTGTATGCTTGACGATACCACTCTTGCACTCCGCCAACCTGTTTTATCTACTCATCTATGTGTCTGCGATCCATCCCCACTTCAAATCATCTGCACGGGTGTTGACATGTGATGTGTGCACCCCAGGTCCCTAAGATTTATGTTGTGGTTATTGTTTTGTTACTGTTGTTGTCTGTGTTGTTATTGTTGTGGATATCCTATAGTTTCCTGTTGATGTGTATTTGTATTTCTAATAATAATATAAATCACAATATAATGATCAGTAAGTTGTTTTGGGGGGGGTGATAATATTGTGTGGGATGTCGAGCAGAATTTCACACATATTTAAGATGAGTTAAATATATAATGCAAACATTAAATGTAAATGCAAATTGCTTGTGTGCGCGCGCATCCCGTGACACGTGACGTTACGTGATATATGGGGGGGGGAGGGGGCTCATTGGCTGCTGGACTTTTCCCACAGAAGCTGAAGTTACAACCTGCAGAGACTCTGCGATACTAGAGACAGTGAGACACCACCTCAGCTGCGAGTGTGTGTGAGAGTGTGTAAGAGTGTGTGTGAGAGTGTGTAAGAGTGTGTGTGAGAGTGTGTGAGAGTGTGTGTGAGAGTGTGTGTTTCCTCTGCACCTGAACAACAACATGTATAAAGTTGGGTCCTGTCTTCGGGGACGCGCTGTGCCTCTATCGGGAACGCTCCGCTGGCGACCGCCAAGCTCGTCCACAGAATTCCACCTGCCAGCTGGTGAGTCACCATGGAGACCATCATATGTGTGGGGCCCTGCCTCAAATGACCCCGATCACTGGTGGGGTCTTATTCCCTTTAGAAATAAATCAGCTGGGGTTTAAAGTCAAATATCAACAGTTGTATAATTAATATATTCATCACGTTTTGGGGGCAGATCCTGATTTAAAGATCTTATTTTAACCATGGCGAAATTGGCCATAGCCTTGGCAGAAGTATTTTTTGTTGTAAAAACTGAGTGAGGCTTAACCTCACAATATAAAAATGTCCATTCCAATGGTTTCACAGGTGCATTATATCAGAAAACATCCCCCAGACACCTCCCCACAGACATCCCAGAGATGCCCCCATGCAGTTTCAAACCAGAGGAATACAAGGTAGAAGCAACGTCCTCCAAACATCACCACGGCGTCTCTAGCTCTTTGACAAACTCAGCCTAAAGGAAAACAAATGATAAACACCCTAACTATACCATGGCTCCTTTCTCCCATTTGTGTTTGTCTCTGTTCAGGGAATGTCCAAGGAGCGGATGATGGAGATCCGCAGAAAGAACTGCAACCCAATGATCATGAAGGTTACCTCCTATAAGAAGCCAGTGTTTGTCCACCAGGGACACATGCAGTGGCTGTGGGACGTGGACGGGAAGCGATATTTGGATTTGTTTGCCGGCGTGGCAACAGTCAGCGTGGGCCACTGCCACCCGTAAGATCTTTCGTTCTTTACTGGGTCACAAACTGATTGTAGATCCATTCATCCATCAATTACCTATGCTGCATGTCCCCTTGAGCCACACCCTTGACCAGCATATTGCAGGGCCAACATACAAAGACAAACAATCCTTCACACTCAAATTCACACTATACGGTAAATTTAGAGTGTCTATAATTAACCGAACCCCTGTCTGCATGTCTGTGGACTACGGGATGAAGCAGGATGAGTATCTGGAGAAGACCCACACAGACATGGGGGAGAACACGCAAACTCCACACAGTAATCAATGTTGATTACATACGTGTCTTATTTCTGACGTCTGTATGTACAGGAGAGTAACAGAAGCTGCTCTGCAGCAGTTGAAGAGACTGTGGCATACGACCAACATCTACGTCTACCCTCCTCTGCATGAGTATTGTGAGAAACTAGCTTCCCACCTCCCAGATCCTCTGAAGGTACTGTTGTGGATTCCTTATTTAGATCACCTTTGGGCAGGAGTGTTGATCCATATTTATGCTAAAATTAAAAATGTCACCCCCTTTGTGTTTTCCTGTCTAGGTGGTATATCTGACCAACAGTGGCTCAGAAGCCAATGAACTGGCTATGTTGATGGCTCGACTCCACACAGGCAACTTCGATATCATCACTTTGAGGTTGGGTCTTGTGTGGCGAGTCACAAACGATCATTGTGTGCTTTAAAATTATGCAAAAAAATATATGAAAATGTTCACTGTAATAGAAATGCTTGATATTATACAAGATTTAAATAGCAGGACTTTTAAATTAGGTTAAAGATTCAAATTCACTTGCAGTGTTTAATTTGTTATTATTGGTTTTACAGTAGTTTGTTTTTCCCAGTGATGACTGTTATTTGAGGCGCAGTTTGAAGCAGCACACACTTGTGTAAACACACACTCAGATTACAAGGTTGATGGTTCCAGCTTCAGGAATATCAATATTTATATATGGTATAAATATTCTCATATTCCTTCAGTATGTTTGAATTGATTTTTGTCTTCCAGAGGATCTTACCACGGTGGCAGCCCACAAACCTTGGGTCTTACTTCCAACGCAGCTTATAAATATCCCATAGCCGGTGCTTCAGGCTGCACAAATGTATGTATGCAACAGTGTCGTACAATGAAATATAATAAGAAAAGCACACAGCTAACACCATATTATTTTATTTTAATGTATCTGAATATGACCTGGCAATATAAATGGATAGTTGTGTTGAGCTCACACACACACACACACAAAATGTTGTTCCACGATGTTCCAAGCAAAACATTTCATAGCTTGAAATGTATTCCTCTTTTTCTCTCCTTTACTAAACTTTTCCCATATTTTTACACTGATCCCATAGATTCATGTGAAATATGTTATTTTATGATGATATCTTTGTGCTCTTTTAACGATGAGTTACTGCTGCTGCTGTCAGGTTGACCGAGCTGATCAGGTTTCTGCCCTATGAACAGACCATGTGTCCTGATGTGTTCAGAGGTCCCTGGGGAGGAAGCCACTGCAGGGACTCTCCGGTTCAGACCATCAGAGATTGTGGCTGTGCCCAAGGTACACAAACAAGTGCACACACTCGCACTGTTCTTATAAAAAAGGGGGGAAAAGATCATGATGCATTACAGTCATGTTTGCATTAGTCCTTCAAATCATTTACTACACTTTCATATAATGTCTTCATGCATGAAGATACAAATATGTCTGGAAGTTGTGTTTATTATAATTGCATTTGAATTTAAAAGCAGCACAACATCTGTAAAAAACTGTATCTTTTGTTTGACTGAAAAATGACTTTTGCTCTGTTTTTATCCTGAAAATGAGACAAAAGAAACTCTAGAAGTGCCTGTGTAAAGTTCAGTATCCTGCTGTTGATCATTTACCTCTGTAACCTTTCACCTTCTGCCATTTTCAGGAATTGTAGTAATAGTTTGACTGTCAGCAAGCGAGTTAAACTGGAAAAAGTCAGGAATGCAGTCAGGAATGCAAATTAATGTTGACACAAACTGCAATCAGCTGCAAGTTATCAATATCAGTAATTAACAGCCATGTTGCTCTGCTTTATATAGAATAATATAAAACGGCAGCAGTTGTTACAGTGGTGAGACATATGGAAAAAAATTCAAGTTCTTCTCCTGGCATTGATGAAACATCTAAAAACTCATCTGTCACCGAAAATGTCGTATTCCATGAACACATGCAATTGAAATGGCTTACTCCACACCCTTGCTTTATTTGAATCTCCACTAAGCCATCATCTGCTCACCTGCAGCTCTGACTGCTCACTAAACACACAACCCTCTGCTTATTTTGGGGATGAATTCAGGCATACATGTTTAAACACACATGACAAGAGATAATGCACTTTGTATCACTCTCGGAAACAACAGTAACGGTTAAGACAAGGCTTCTGCTTGACAGTGTCAAAGAGCAAATGTGTTGCTAATGTTTGACAAACCTTGCTCCCGACTTCCGGATCCAATTTTACCAACTTTACTTGCAAAATACATATTGGACTCATCATTTGAAACTCAGCAGCTTGCCAATTAAGCACAACCAAGAGGTGAGTGCACATTAGTCCGGTTTTAGCCAATCCACCTTTGAATCCTGTAAATGCTATTTAGAAAAGATTGGACTCAGTGTACAGAACAAAAGTATTTAGCGATTTCGGTAAATTGTCTAAAAGACTTTATACAAAAGCTGATGTGCAGACTGGGCTTACTGTAACAATGGGTGCTGACAAATTGATATTTTCAGAGTACACAGACCAAAGGCTTCTAAAGGATGCTCCAGGTGTGAGGATGCAGAAGGAGCACATATTTGAGGTTGTGGGTGTGCTGGCCTGCAAGGCAAGAAAGACTGGTTTAAGATGTACCTGTACATTTTTAGTAGAGATGTGGTGGTTAAACTTAGCACCGTACCAGTGAGACTTGGGCAAAAAACGATTCAGATGTGCAGCAGTGTTGCCATCATTGCTCAGCTCATAGATTTTATACAAAGACAAAGATTATTTTGGGATTTTCCATTTGTCTATGCATGCTAATGTGTGTAGTAAATGATTAAAAGGTCATGTTTTTGTTCATCCCACAGGTCATTGCATGGCAAATGAACAATACATTGGACAGCTCAAAGACACCTTTGCTACTAGTGTTCCAAGTCGAATTGCTGCTTTCTTTGGGGAGCCCATCCAGGTACCACATTCTGCTGTGGAGCAGAAATATAGTGTTAGAATAATAAATACAGTTTCAGATCTGTTGTTTTGACACATTGAATATTACAAGTTTTTACTGCATGTCATATACTGTTTGTAAATAAATACACAATTGTACTTACTGAGTATATCCAACTTAAATCTGAAAAGTCAGAACACAGTTGTCTGTGAAGCATACGTGTTGTTTAATATGGGATGTGTTTGTGTTTGGTATATACAGGGAGTTGGAGGAGCTGTGCAGTATCCTAAAAACTACCTGAAGGAGGCTTATACACTTGTGAGAGAGAGAGGTGGGGTCTGCATTGCTGATGAGGTAAAATATCTATAATGTATTTTATTTGGATTTTTAGATGGATTTTTTATTTACAATAAATATACTACACATTTCAGTGGCTTAAAACATCCACCTTTAAAAAATTATTAGCAAACAATCCCCTATTGACTATCCATTGGACACAAATCAATATTTTCATTAATTTGAAAACCTTTTGAGATTTGTTTCTGGTTACCTGGCGGAAGTCCCACGTTCATTTTAATGAAAAATCTGCCATAAAAACAGCAAGAAGATAAAGACTGTTCCGTGACAAAGTTGCTATATTACGCCCAAAGGAAAGGCGTAAAAAGCGAGCACCATATTGCAAGCCTTTTGAATGCAAGGTACTAATGGACTGCTGCGGTTTAAAAATCTACACAAACCCTTTTGTTGACTTGCGTCTTGCAGGTGCAGACTGGATTTGGACGAACAGGAACCCACTTCTGGGGTTTCCAAGGTCATGATGTCATTCCTGATATGGTTACAATGGCGAAAGGCATCGGTAATGGATTCCCAATGGGAGCTGTTGTTACAACACCAGGTGAGATAATCCTGTAAGACATAAAAACCCTTATTGACCAACTACATTATGCATAGTGTGTTGTTAGTGTAGGTTGACGAGATGCAAGATGAGACAGTCTCTGTTTGGATGAATAATGCAGCTTTATTTTGTGAGAGTCTGAATCAACAGGCTCAAAACAACATCTATTCATTAATAATGAAAAAAGATGAATTGGAGCAAACCTATTTTAACTATCTGAAGCTATTCATGATGTTTGGCAGATCAGATATTATGCTACATTAAAACAATTTTTATCAGAGCCAACCTTCCCTCACCATGGACAAGGGCATCCTACCAGCCAAGGCGAATCCACGTGGTAACAAATGCTGCAACACAGCGACACGATAACAACCCCCACCACTTGTGAGCATTGTGGACTGCTCTCTTTCAAGACAGGACAAAGCTTGCCTGGGACCAGCAATTACCCCATCACAAGCGAGCCAGCTGGAGTGAACAGCCTCATGTCGTCACCTTACTAAACGATCCGACAAGCACGAGGCAGAGTCTTATGGCAAAGCATGGGGACGTAGCAAGGGAGTGACTCCGGAGATAAGCCCATTAGCCTCCGTTCTGAAGGCCATGTGGAGGATGTTGAGCCCTCTACTACCACACCAGCTACAAAACCGATGGCTGAGGGGGGCATGAGTGGGCATGGGCCTGCACAATGTCTGTAAGTGAGTGACTGGAAAGATCAGCATTGAATGGCTAAAAATCCCTTTCCAGGGAGGGTTGAGTTTGACTTTGGAAGACATGGAAGAAAGAGGTTTCTTCCATCTGCACTTCAGAAACCTCAGCACATGGATTGGAACAAACCTCTGCAGGCATCTCCCCTCTGCCCCACACAGGCCCCACCCTGCCCTTCCAATCCATTTGTTTTCAGTCACTGTTGAAGGCTACCACCCAGGCCTCTGGAACTGTAAGAAGTAAAGGGAAACGTGGTCAAATAAGGCAGCAACAGTTTCATTGGTCGACGTCTTCTATTGGTTCATTTTACAACCAGCATGAGCAGAAGCAGCTCTAGTGAGAAATGGTGCTCTCATGATGAAATAGGAATGAATATGACTGGTGACTCACCACGGATGATGCATATGAGCACATACAGCAATGCATTAGCATCAAAGTGCACAGGCTATAGAGGCTTTGTGACACTAATCCCATGAGTGCTTCAACCTGTGATGGTGGTAGTTAGATTAATGATGAAGAAAATACCACACAGCCGTCAGAACCAATTTTTTTTGCATCTGTTTTGCTTGTTGCCATGGTTCTAAACCCACTTTATCGACATTGTGTGTTGATTACCACAAAGAATACAAGTACATCTATTTCTGGTAGCGAATGTGTGATTGCAGTATTTTTTTGTTGAGGTAGCAAGGGGCTGTAACCCTCTTAGTAATCGAGCTTCAAATGACTTTATTCTAAGACCCGCAGTGATTTCTTTTTCATTTCACTCTTAAAGTTAACTTGATGACAGATTGAGACCCCTCAGTCGACCGGCTTTTTAGTTAATTTATTTCCTGTTGCTTTGGCTTCAGTGTGCCGTGTACTTAAGGTATTTCTGTCCAAATAAGCATCTGCAAAGTGAGAGCTCCATGCTGCTCAGAGGGATCACCGGAAAGGAACTTAAATGTCATTGCAATCACCCAACAAAAGTAAAAATTCAAGTGTTGCTTGATAGTCCACATATTTAAAAAAAGAATCTGCAATAACACTTCAGTGATCATGAAGAGAGTCAGACTAAATATATATAGTCAGATGAGGTTTTTATCCAAAAGCAGCGGTGGATGAAGGTATGAGCTTGTTTGTTCATATGTTTTCCAGAAATCGCAGTCTCGTTTGCCAAGGGCGTTCACTTCAACACGTTCGGAGGGAATCCCATGGCCTGTGCAGTCGCTTCATCAGTTCTTGACGTAAGAATTCATCTTGTCTTTCTACAGTACTCCTGTTGAGGATGCACATATTGTAAAATAAATAAATAAAAAGCTGCTGAATCACTTAAGCGCACTGAATTACACCATGTTTATCCCTTTTACTTAACAGACAATCAAAGAGGACGGCACGCAGCAGATCAGCCTCAACGTGGGCACCTATCTGATGACGGAACTGGCAAAGCTCCGAGACAAGTACGAGATTATCGGGGATGTCCGTGGGAAAGGCCTGCAGATCGGTGTGGAAATGGTCAAAGACAAGGTATTGAGATTGTGACGCAGTCACACATACTCACACTCACTTTCCACTCACATGTTTGTGCAATGTGTGCTGTGCCTCCTGGGGGGCATGGTTCAGCAGTGCCCCAGTTAACCATTAGCCGGAGCAGCATCTGGAATTGTGAGAAAAAGAATTCCAGTTGCAGTGCATGTACGTGCTTCTTCTTTTCTTCTGTAATTAAATAACATATTTCTGACTCTGGCAGTATTTTCTGCTCAAAGTGGTGCATATATCAGCGGCACACACCACAAAAGTAGCAAGTAAAAGTGTCTCAAAATGTATGATATATATGAAACACAGGAAACTTTCAAATGTCAACAGTCACTCATCGTTTAACGTTTTCTCTTGTCATCCTCAGGCCAGCAGGGACCCTCTGCCTCCTGAGCATGTAAGTGAGATCTTCGAGGACCTCAAGGACATGGGGGTCCTGATAGGGAAAGGAGGAATATTTGGACAGGTACCAGCCCTCACCCTCTGTCTTGTTTATTTGCTGGGTCTGCATGTGGTAAAAACACACCCATATCAGAAAGCTAAGTCATCAGACAAACATGTCTGCATAGGATTCTACTTGTTAGTGACTGCACAAGAAGATTGACCGATGACACGTTGTTAGTGCTTTTGATTCTTTGGCTTATAAGACACTCCCCTAAGATCGTCTCACCATTTTCAGACATGACCTCTGTGGAAGGTGCCTTTCAGAGATTCCGCGCTCATGTTTTGCTGCGGAGAGCTCGTGTTCTTGTTTATAGAACGACAACGGCGTCGGCTCTTATCACCGAAAGCTCTTGTTTTCTTAGTTTGTTTTCCTTTTTGTGTCTGTCGAGCGTTAGAAACGTCATAAACACCAGCAGCTTGGTGATAAAGGAGAAAAACACATTCTTCATAAGCTCTGTATTTATGAATCGCTTCCCCCTTTATCTGATGTTCAGGCTGATGTGATGCTCTGCCGTCAGTGTGACAAATAATAAGGCCCCTCACCTGGTTAAACACTGCTCATCAGTATCTCTGCTATTTTCTGTTTCACCTTTTCAGACCTTCCGTGTCAAACCCCCCATGTGCATCACGATGGAAGACGCTGATTTCTTCCTGGCAGTTTTTGAAAAGTCCGTCCACAACTTCATGGAGAGAAGATGAACGCCATTCTGACCCTCTGAAGAAGTGAACTTCTCTTGAACTTTTCTGAACCATGTCTAATAATTATAATTATTATAAAAGCTCAATACACAATAACTCATGAATCAAATGAGAAATCTTACAAATGTTCTTTTCTGATCCACTTGGATGTAACAATGTATTGTAATTTGTGAAAACATGCTTTTCTGATGAATGTAATAACAATGAATCTGTAGGTATTTTGTCTATTTCTCATATATAAGCTAAGAACAGCTTCAATGATCTTTTTTAATCCAGTTGAGCCCATTTATATATAACATATTAATTATCTTGCATTAAGTTGTTTCTTTATCCTATTGCTGGAAAATAAAAGTTTTTGTGGAGGTAACAGGGTAAATATCTTATTTTACACACTGGTGAACTGTGGAAGGTTTACCCCCCCCCCCCCGCCCAACGACAGATTGGGAGACTGATGTTTTTTTAAACTAGTCTGCAAACCAACAATGAGGGTACAGGTGTATGTTATGTACAGATAAAGCTAATAACAGTTTATTGTCGGTCATTAGAAACATTTATGAAATCAGTCCAGGATTGTTGTATAAATACCAACATGCATCATCACATTTATTTTCAGAATGCAGTACCGAGCTCTTCATGACAAATAGAGAGATGGTTTTTCAAACAGTTAAGTATCTGGTTGTGTGTTTATGTTGCGATGTCCTGTGTGGGTTTAGCTGTACAGTGATTCGTAAGTTACTGATAGAGGTTGTGGTTCAGCACAATATCCCTCACACATACACACAGTCACCCAATATGATAATTGAGAATTTAAAAATAAAAACTATCCTCTTGGCTAATTCCACTTTTTAAGTTCATCTACCTCCTGGGACACGTTTCATTGTCTTTCAGCTTCATCAGCCCGGATTCAGTCGTGTTATCTGTTCTTCCTCTTGTCTTTTTTGCTCTTGCTTGTTGCACTGTGTGAGGCGTTTGCGGAGAGAGCGGTGGCGTGACCGCTAGTCTTTAGGTGGTCAAACAACTTGTTTCTCGTGGGGAACTCGTAGTTGCAGGTCCCACAGCGAAGGTTCGCTTCCTTCTGGAGGAGGAAATAGGGATAAATGATTTAGTAGTTTGGACACAGATGGATGGACAGACTTACTGATGATTATAAGCCAATAGGGGGAGGTGACTGAATTGATAATAAGAAAAACAAATGACTCTAAACCTGTTTTATTGTACAAACCTCAGGGACCTCGTCTCCTCCTGTGTTTGACTTGACATTCTTCGTTTTGTCTTTTCCTCCTCCCTTCTTTCCCTTCGTCTTCCCAGCGCTGTAGATGCAACATTTAAAATGACAGATGAGTAATTCTATCAAATTATAAAACTGTTAAACAACTTGTGTTTTCCTTCATGGATTCATCCAGAGATCAACTGTGTAACACGATCCCTTATTTCTCTGACACTATACAGTCCGTCTCCCTTTCTTTTACCAAGTGCACATTCAATTATTCAGGTTCTTGTTTTTCCAAAGAGCTTGATTACAGTGACACAACTGGACTTCACAACTTTCATGGTGGCATTTTGAAACAGACCAGAGAAGGGACATCTGAGCCTAATTGTAAGATTTCATACAGATTGAGTGACAATTTAGTTATTTAAAGCTGCACTCGCAGAAATGGTCATGTTGATTATAGAGATCAAATACAAATGAATGGGAATCAGAAGCTGTTACTTCACAAACCCACAGATATAGCAAAACCTGGCCTGACCTCTTGACTTCTGTGGGAGGGGGATCATCCTCCTTCTCAGGCTCTGTCGGGTCCGCAGACGTATCGGGGGCGTCTTCCTCACACGTGGTCTGCGTAGGTTTCTCCTTCTCCTCCTCTTCCTCTTCCTCTGGAGGGCTCTGCTGTGAAGGAGGAGAACATAAATAGAGAAAATATGAAGCTTTTATAAGAAAGGTTCACTCCACAGTCATCATGACAACATCCATTTATATTATTAAAAAAAATAAATAAGAAAGACTCACGTGTACGACTTCCTTCTGTTTCTTTTTCCTCTTTTGTTTTTTGGACAGCCTGTGTAGGTGGAAAGAAAAATGTCAACAAAAATAAGAATGAAAAATACAAATGAATAACAAGGTTTATTTTTTCTACTATCACACGCAACATTAGCTACATACTTTTGCCTTGGCTTTTCTTCCTCCTCCTCTTCCTCCTCCTCCGGGTCATTATCCTCATTTCCTCCCTCCCTCCCGTTGACGTTCAAACCTAGTGAATCCTCTTCCTGCTCCAGCTGTTGCCTTAGCAACACCACCATCTCCCGGTGCTTTTTGGATTTTTCATGGTTTTGCATTCTGGAGACGGAAATTGTTTTTAAAAAGCATTAAAAACAATGAAGTGTATAAAAGCCCTTAACAAATGTTTTACCACAGATGAATACTTGCTTATCTTTCATCTATCTATCTCTCATAAGCTGCTTGTTGCACCTGTTTCTGTCACTCGTTCCATTGCTAGATGCTTTTAACTTTGCAGGAGTCCTTGCGATGACTGATTTCAGTTCTCTCTTTAATATTGTCAGTAGGATTTAGGTCAGAGGTGATTGCTGGCCTGTTTAAATGAGTCCATCTTTACCATTTGGAACAAAGCCCCACGGCATGAAGGTACCTCCAACATGTTTTTACTGGAGTCAGTGTGTTCTTTTCCATACGGCCTTTAATATGTAACAACTGAACTAATGCACTGCATTTCCAATCAGTCGATGCGCTTTAAGTCCTACTTGGTTTAGTTTGCTTCTTATGGCACAGACTGAAACCACCACTTCAGATTTTTCATTCACTCAGACAGTAGCTATCTTGTCTTCACCATTTCAAATTATAAATAAATTAAAAAAGCTTTGAATAGTGAGTTCAGAAGACAGGAAGGGGGGTGGGGTGGGCGGGTGGATACTCACGCTTTATCTGATTTGAATAATTTGTCACAGGCTGGGCAGTACAGGTCGTCATAGTATTCAATCGTCAGTTCGTCTTCATCAGGCTGCTCTGCATTGGTCAAAATAAATCAAATTCGAATGTGTGAACATTTCTCTCAACACCAGCAGCTTTATGCCAGTTATTACCGGATTGTTTGAGATGAATTGAAATTAAAAATGTGACATAGTAAACAACAGTTACTGAACCTAACATCCTCAGGGAGGGATCTACTGGCTGTTCCTAAATCCCAGCTCAAGATGAAAGAGTTAAACACACTTCTCGTGTCCGCTGAGATCTGCATCCTCATGCCAGTCACATGTACATCCCCACGGTTCCATTCATACAAAGATGAGGGTCTATGTCTTGGCATTCCACGCATGCGCTCATGATTCCCACATTCCATTGCCGTAAGTGGATATATTGCACCTGCAGTATGTGCAGTCGACCTCTACAGTCAGCCCGGTCACAGATTTTGGGCTGTATGCAAATGTAGGGCAGTGGAAGACGACATTTACGAGATTAGAGGAGATTTTCAATGTCACACATATATATTTTTCAAAATACACTATTTTTATGACCTACACAAATTTTGTATTTTTATTGTTATGGTATTAATCCTCTATTTTACATTTTATTTCTCCACTATTTAATTCCTTGATCTTATTTGCTTTAGTCCTGAAGTGTTTTAATCCTGTTTCAACCACAATATGTAAACCACTGTGTTCTGAAAAATGCTTTGTAAATAAAGGTTATTAATAATAATAGCATTTTTTAATAGTATAATAATTTCAGTTCTTTGTTATTTAGTTGAACAGTTAACAGTTTACAGTGTATTAGCCATTCAGCTGGTTTTATATTAGACACAGGAGGTGAATGGGCGTCCTGTGGGAGGCTTCTATCCGTAGTTCTGCCTCAGATTTCTCCAGTTGAAATCCTCCCACACGATCGACTCAAATATGCTTTCATTTTAGTCCCTGCAGTACCGTGTTTACTTTCTTTCATTTGCTTTGCATTACGAGTCCTTGTGTTGAAGTCCCCGAATTGGATTTTTTTCCTGCTCATTTTCTCTTTCAGTCGTTTCCATCAGTGTAATAAAGAACTTGGGTTGCAGTGAGCAGATGGTTTGCTGGATGAGCATTACTGAGAAGAGTCCAATGATAACAGTAATGTTCTTTTCTCTCATCAGAAAAGTGTGGGAGAAACCCACAAGCAGCTCATGTTGACCAATCCAAGTTCTTCATATCCGCTTTAGCAAATGTTTTTATATCTCTATGACATCATTTCATGATGATCTCATCATGGCGTCACTCATACTTTATGATGACGAATGATTGACAAATCTAAATAAGCTGTATATCTTGAGGCTTGTTAATAGCTCAAGTTAATGTATTACACTATATGACGCCATTTCCTATTGTCATAGTAACATCAGTCCAACCATATGATCATAAGTCATAAGCTAATAAGTCGTGTCTACAGTCCTATAAGCTGCAGAGGACACATGAGATACACCCCTGAGTAAAGTTTGGTGAAAACCTGTCCATGCCTTCTTGAGTTATCACACACACACAGAAAAACAAAACCCTGCTCCCGCTAAGCTAGCATGCAGGGGAATAGAGTTTGAATGTGACTCTCACTGACCTCCTCCCTCTTCACTGTTCTTCTCCTGTGTGTCCACATCCTGCTCCTCTTCTTCGCTCTCTGACACATCTCCAAACTCCTCTCCGTACTGAGCCTCGATCTGCTGCAGCTCCTTCTCGAGTTCAGACATGGACGCCCAGCTCTGCTCCTTGTACTCCTCCGCCAGTCTTTGGAGCAAACAACGTAGTGTTGTGAGCATGAAGTTTTAATAATTAATTTAATAATTGTCACTCACTTAACTATCCAAACGCTACTCACTTGGCTTGGCTGAGCTTCTGTTTCCGCCTCAGCTCCTCCACCTTCTTGATCTTCTCTGCGTTCTGCTCCTCCACCAGCTTCCTGTGGGCCTGCACGCGGCGGTCACGTTTGCGAACGAAAGACACCAGCTGTCGCACCAGCTCGTTGCGCTCCTTTCGAGCCTTTTCCCTGGTCTTCTTGTTGTCCTTCTCCATTGCCCTTTTCTCCCAGCGGTTGGACGCCTGTCTCGTGTCATACTCCTCCTTCCAGGCAAAGTTTTTTCGAGTGCAGAAGCTCTGCCAGTAGCCGTAAAACACGTGCACTACCTGTGATATGAAAACAGAACCAGAAACAGTTGAATAAATTAGTAATTAAGCTTTTGTATAAAATAAAACTTTAAAAAAGGGAAGAACCTTTAAGGGAAGTGTCTCAAGTGTGGGGTTAGCTTACGGTATCATAGTCACTCTTCGAGTCTCCAAAGGGAGGAAAGTCCTCTTCCTCATCTTCTACCTTGACATGCTCCATTTCCTCCTTAACAATGGACTCAAAGAGATTCCTGTAAACTGTGTAAAAACCCTAGGGAGAAAGAAAGTAGACAAAATGAGATGCAGGCAGGATTTCTGCCCCATATCCCTGAAGGATAACGAGTGTTTTGTTGTCACGGTGGTGCCATCTAGTGGTTCTCTTTGAAATTATACAAATAAGAATGTTCTGCCTGGTTTTCATCAAAATTTGGGACTATTTCCTGTGTGGAAATAGAAAATAGAAAGATAGAGTGTCTCTGTGTTATGACATACCATAAAGACGACTGGACATTTTATAAAGTGGAGTAGAATTGTTTGTGTATCCACCGTCCTGCAGCAGACGTGAATATGGGCTTTAATCAGTCTTTTGATCATCATCATCTCTCCTTTCTCACATTGTTAACAAGTTTTAAAAGAGGACAGACAATCTGACCTGTTGACTTTTGAAATAAGAGGATGTCAAATCAAGTTGTGTCGTATATTTTTAGAGGTTGAGATTACATCTCAAGGTTCATATGCTTTAAACCCTTTGGCAGACTGTGGTAGACCTGGTAGAATGTTTCTCTATTCTTTAGCACACTGAGCGACATGATCCTCACACATGAGCACATACTCACATTGTCATCATCTCCATAGCCAGAGTAACAGGTGACTGTGAAGTACTGCAGCAGGTCAATACTGTCGTCTTCATAGTCTCCACTCACTCCTCCTTTCAGCAGAGCCTCCCTGTGATTATCATACCTGCAGAGACAGGAAATTACCCACAATGCTACAGTCTGCAGATAACACAATCAAGTTCTACTGAGTCAAGAAGAAAGTTGAGAGATTCTTTTCACAATTAGCGCTGGAATACATTCGTACACACCAAGCTCGCTCCTGTGGATCACTCAGGACATCATAAGCCGCCTGAATCAGCTTGAACTTCTCTGCTGCATCCTCAGCATTGTCCAAGTTCTTATCTGGAAAATTCAGAGGGAGACCAGAGTTGAAAGCATAATGTTGAATTTAAGCAAGACTTTAAATGTGAAAGTGTACGGAAGGCACCAGCAGCCCATTCAAAAGAGCAAGAAAAGATGAATTGCAACCATAACCCTGAAATGTGTTATTTCACGTGTTACATCATCTGCACACATAAAATATCCGTGCCAACATGTTGCTGGTGCATATTCATCACATGAACTGTTCCTAATGATGAGACCCAAACATCTCACTGTGTTCACTACATTAAGGATTTGCTCTGCACCAAAGAAGGAGGGGCAATGTAACTTCTGATCCTGCAGAAGTACAATTTATCATCATACACAAGAAAGACAAGAAGAAAATCTCACATCTACGAAGCTGAAACCTGCATTTATTTGACATTTTGTTTCGAATTATGGATTTAAAGAATTCATTATACAGTTTAAGCTCCACATTCAATGCTACACAATAGATGTTATGATCCACTTGTCAGCTTCACTTTAAGAGACTTTGTGTATGAACCACATTTCTCTGAGAGGTACATTCTCTCTTAAAGGAATGAGAAGTAAACAACTGTGTTCATAGTCATAAGCACATCATGAGACTTTATACTGACCCCGACATGTTACGATCACACTGTTCCTCACAATATAACATCTCTCCATCCATCGCAAAGTCTACGATCAGCTTTGTTTCTTTGCCAAGATTGTAATCGCCTCTTAAATCCATCACAGACGCTGACATGTTGTTTCTAGCACAACTTACCTGGATGCCATTTCAGCGCTAGCTTACGATACGCTTTCTTTAAATCGTCATCTCCCGCGTCTCGTTTCACGCCCAACACTTCGTAGTGACACTTCATCTTCGGATAAACTGTAAAAAACTAAAAACTGTCTCTGAAAACACAAACTCTCAATGTTGCTCACGTTGTCCCGGGCGAGGCTAACCTTAGCATTTAGCTAACTGCGGCGTGCTAGCAGCCAGACAGCATCACTGGCTTATCTGTGAAATGACCCGGAAGTCTCAGGTGAACGTGACGCTGCTGTAGTTTCTGCCTGTTGCATATTTAAACCTCTGCGATGTTAAAATGAAAACACAACAGCTTCTTCACACTGTTGTTTCTCAGCGGCTTTTAGCAACCGTAAACACACGAGATCTGAGTGCTGCCGGTAACTCACGCGAGAATACGTGTTCTTCTATTTATTACTTCGGCTGATTTGAAGCGACAAGCGTGTGATACTGCCCTCTATCGTTCAAATTATCGAATGGCTGTATGTGTAACTATTTGGAATAATAATAATAATAATAATGATAATAATAGTCAGTATTATTATGTATCTGCTAATTTATTTCACAAGTTCGCTGTTTATCAATCATAATGGCAGATAAGCAGTAGGAAATTGATGAATAGATGGATTTTTCAATGAAAATATATGAATATCTAAATTGACTCGTAAAGTATTGAGCTTGTTTGTTGCTTATCTGGAGGTTAAGATTGAAATGAAACTATTTCACACACCTCCTTTCACCATGTAGGTCACCTGCAGTACTGCCTCCGCGCCGCTAGAGGGCCCCCTCGCCTCCTCCGTCCACACGTGTGTTGTGTGAGTTCCTCTGTGGCCGCACGAGCTCCGCGTCTCAAAACTCAACATGTCCGCGTTCAAGAGAAAACGTGGAGGACCCGGTCCCGCAAATAAAAAAGCAAAGAAGGTTAAAATAGTCGCAGGCGGCGACGAAGAGTCGAGTAAAATAAACGAAGTCACGATTCCTGCTCCGGTTTCGTCGGTAAGTTATTAACCACCGACGTTAGCTAGCTCGTTAGCTCAGATCAACTCTTCTACATGTGTGTGTTGTATTGAATTTGCTAAATGTCGCTTTTCAATTAGTTTTAAACACGTAGATTCAGCTAGCACACTCTTATATGTTTAGAAACACAACGTAAACCTGTATGTGTAATGAGAGGGTCGATAATCAACATGTTGGTCAGTTGCCTGATGATTTCTAACGAATAAATAAACTGAGACAAACAATATATGTATATTTTCCTGCCTGACCAGAGGAAGA
Organism: Paralichthys olivaceus; assembly: GCF_024713975.1. Lineage (NCBI taxonomy): Eukaryota > Metazoa > Chordata > Actinopteri > Pleuronectiformes > Paralichthyidae > Paralichthys > Paralichthys olivaceus. Next base: position 9,238,745 of record NC_091110.1, read on the forward strand.
GACTCGTACAAAGTGCACCATGCTTTCATTAGTTACACTGTTTTATTTTGAATGTGTGGTACTTCCTGTCGTGAACAGGGCAGATGGACCAACAAGGAGCGAGTCCTCATTTTCTCCTCAAGAGGAATCAACTTCAGAACCAGACACCTGATGCAGGATTTAAGGACCATGATGCCTCATTCCAAAGCAGGTTGGTGTCATTCATGGAAAGTCGAATCTCACCCAGATACACGTTCTGACATCACGTTGATCACAGATGTGGGGTTTGTTGTATTAAGTGTTTTTTCTGCTTCTATTTGTTAGATACGAAAATGGACAGAAAGGACAAGTTGTTTGTGGTGAATGAGGTGAGCCTGTTGTTCACTCTCTGGCCAAACCCTTGTGTCACAGACATTTGAGCAGAGTTAAAGACTGTCTTTGTTTTGCAGGTGTGTGAAATAAAAAACTGCAACAAATGCCTCTTTTTCGAGGCCAAGAAGAAGCAGGACCTCTACATGTGGTGAGTGTTTTATCTTTGACCCCGTTCAGACTGCGATGTCAGATCTGATCACGAGTGGTCAAAGGAGATGCGTTGTGAACATGTACTTATCGTTGTCTTATCTCTCAGAACAGTCTGAACAGAACTTTTGACACATTCATTAAGCATTTAGAACCAATTATAAAGGAAATGAACTATGTTCTTGTCTCTGCAGGATTTCAAACAGCCCTCATGGACCTTCTGCAAAGTTTCTGGTTCAAAATAGTGAGTTCATTCTTCCTTACGGGCCTGAAGTCCAGTGGACAACATCCATCTTCATGTGCCACAGGAATAAAAACTAAAGTAATGTCATTGTCTCGTTCACAGTTCATACACTGGCTGAACTCAAAATGACAGGAAACTGTCTTAAAGGATCCAGGCCGCTGCTGTCGTTCGATCCGGTGAGTACCAGAAGACACACTGACAGCATTTGTGCAAAATCCTTCACACACAACACTCTGGTTGCTTAGTTTCCCATCGTTGACCTGGAGTACTAAGTGGTGCTATATTCCCCGGCATCTTTGACTGACCATTGTCTAGAATATGTATTTTCATGATCTGACCTTTTTTTTTCATTTTCCTCCACAGACATTTGACAAGGAGCCTCAGTATGCTTTACTGAAGGAGCTCTTCATCCAGGTCTGTTTACACGATGCTGGACAGAATGTTAATCTAATTACATTTGATATTCTGACAACAAGCAGTAGGTTGTACATCTAACTTCTTCATGCAAGGACGTACTCATTGTTTTTTTTTGTTGTAGACATTTTCTACTCCACGTTACCATCCTAAGAGTCAGCCTTTTGTCGACCACGTCTTCACATTCACTATCGCAGACAAGAGGATATGGTTTAGAAACTACCAGGTAATGTGTGCGAAAAATGTCATTGATTAGATACTTCAACGCTTCATGAGATTGTCTCTTCCAGTGTTGAGATATTTGCATTTTCCTTTTCTTTGTTAATAATTGCTCTGTCCACTGTTAATGTGCAGATCATCGAGGAGGACGCCTCTCTGGTGGAGATCGGGCCTCGCTTTGTTCTCAACCTCATTAAGATCTTTCAGGGGAGCTTTGGAGGACCCACTCTCTTTGAAAACCCAGATTTCCAGTCTCCTAACATGGTAAAAACCCACTTCATGCTGTTATTTCTGTAAATATGCATTTTGTTGGGTAAAACTTTGGGTGGTAAAATTAAAGGTGACATTAGCATGATACACATTTTTGGTTTTCATGCCCAGGTTGAATCTCCAAAAGTAAACTGGGCAGTTTCTGCAGAGTTTAAATTACACTTTCTCATTATGCTTCCTGCTTGGGTTTATCATGTTTTCCTCACACCTACAGCACCGGCGAGAGATCCGACTCGCAGCGGCAGCCAGAGTCCGTGAGAAGCAGATGGTGAAGGAAATGCAGAAAATTAAGAGGACTGAAGCGAAGGAGGAGCTGGTCAATGATGTCACGGACAACGTCTTCTTTACGCCGGCCGAAGACAAGCCCGTTCACATCGAAACAGAAGCACCTGAGCCGAAAATTTCCAAGAAGAACAAACGCAAAGCTTTGAAAAGGCAAAAGATGCGGATGGCACAGAGGTAGCTGGACGGACTGGATGATGATTGGATGACTTACTGCTGCAATGACTCAGTACAGTCTCAAGAAAGAGAATGTGGTGATGACACAGTGCAGTCAGGCATATCAAATATTATGAGACCTCATCACTGAAGAATCACATATTTGACAGTCCTGGAGAAGATCTGAATAATGCATATGTTGTGTTCAGCGTCTGTTGCCATATTGTGGTTTCGTACAATACACTTTTTCTCCCTTATCAATCACAAGAAGATTGTGCAGAACGTAGAGGGTTGCAAAACTGTCAGCTTTTGCAACAATGCCAACATTTTCCCAACTTTAATGATTAAAATAACATTTTCCATCATTGTAAAAAAAACAAAACATGTTTATTGAGTTTATCTACAGTTGTTTTCTATGTCCTAGAAATAAAACGATTCAAACTTAATCTCGGTATCTGATGTCTTCTCCAGAAAACGTCATGAAAAATGTCAACTTCAACATTGTAAGTTAATCATGGCCACAGTTGGATAACAAGCCATGTAGACTCATGAAGTTACAGGGTTTACATATTGAGGGGCTTCTGATAAATAGTTAGGTTGCCATAGTAACAAAACCCAATACATTAACTGCATACAATTATGAAATTCTGAACTTGTGTGCAGTGAAGTAACGACACACAGGTGCACAACAAGAGCAGGTAGGCAACATTATCCTCCCACACGTCCCGTAGCAATGTCCCACTCAACTGTGAGTGTTTAACTAATGATGAATCAGCAGATTTTATTGGAACATGTTCATTACTCATCTTGTCATGCTGCTTTTATTTCCCCTGTGTGCACCCAGTGGCTGTACAGCCTCCTCTGCCAGAGTTAGTGCTCTTATTCCTGCCCTCAGTGAAAGCAATTGGCCTCTACTGATGGTAAAGTGCTTGTTTAAAGCAGGGTTTAATGGACGCACTGTAATCACTCCACCTCCTCATCAGGACAGCAATAATATTCTACAAAGCAGATCTGTCCATCGTCGTTCCGGACCAGGTACTGCAGAGAGAGGAAGCCCCTGCTGTCCGTCCTCACGGAGACTTTACACGACAAAGCAAGAGCTTTGGTGGACGGCTTCAGCAGGGACATCTTGTACCTGCAGCAGTTAACAGGAGGGGACAGCACAGAATGTAGAGCTTTAATGAAAAGAATAGTGTTCTGTGTGTGGTAATAAACTGTCTCCAGTTCTCCTAGTCCACCTTTAGGACGTACCAGTGTAATTCATCCCTCCGTAGTTTTAATAATGCACTTTGATGTTCATGACTCTGTGCTCACCTGTTTGTTTGAGTCTTTGTGCAGCGAAACAGCTCCATCATGTCTGAGTCTTTGGGATAATCGTAATGGGCGTTTCCAGAGTTTCCAAACGTAGATAACCTAAAGAGAAGAAGAAATCGAGGAGTCAGTTTAATAAAACAAAAAAGGCTTTATGCATACGTGCCTCCTGAAAAGACTGAGTAGTTATTTGTTTATTGACAAAAGGATTAATATTAAAGTATTAAATATTTTGGCACATTAACAATATAGCCTTAAGACAAATGCAGAAGGTAGACTATACAGCATGTAGTGATGCCTCATCAAGCAATAGTTTGAACAGTAATGGCAGTATAAGGTGAACCTTGTACATTATATGGATTCATCAAACCAATCATGGCTTAATAACTGACGTGGGCAAAATGTTTTTTCTATGTTTGATCAGTTTTGACAACACACCTGAAGTACGGCTGGCTCGGGGACATGGTGATCTGCAGCACCTCGCTGCTCATATCCAGTTCAGAGAAGGGTTCTTTCAGACTCTCTGACTGCAGGATCACCTTAAAAAAAAGACCCAGACACACATATGTTATAAAATAATATATATAATCAATTACTACTTTTCATAGTAGATAGTAGACATAGTAGATGCTGTATAATCTATTCTTGATTATTATTATTATGAATTTCTTTGAAATTAAGTCAATGATTTCAAGCTACATAAATGTTGTTCATACTGTATATAGGAAGTAAAGGATGGTTAGTATTGGCTTATTACTTCTTTTACTCAATCTGACAATTCCATGTTGATTTACAGTGTCGCCAGGGATCTATAGTGTTTAAGTTTCATGATACGATTGTCAAAGTTCACCTTGTTTATGACATTGGCGCTGCAGAAATCAAAGTCAATTGGCTCTTCTGGTTCTTGTGTGTTGATCTTGCAAACTGTCACGACGCCACCCTCCTCCAGGAACAAGGTCAGAGGGTAACCGTAGCCTCTGTAGCACATTCGTAAAGCTGTTACTCCTGCAGTGTCAGATGAGAGAGATCATGAAGATACTGAGTCAGGTTTGAGAGGGGTAATAATATAATTATACTTTTATATGAAATCAGTTTTCCTTTATCTTTACCTGCTACATTGCTTCCTCCAAAGATACTGAGACAGTCCAACAGAACAGTGAGATTGACCTGAAAACCCACCACATCTTCTTTTATGGTGTACTCTTGGAAGATCTCAGCCTGTCATAAAGAAAAAGAGTTTACTATAATGTCACCATTTAAAGGACATACAATACAGTATTACACTCTGGACAAACCAGGACTAGCTGCACACTCAAAAAACATCTTTAAGGTGTATTAAAAATGGAAACAAACCTGGATGAACGCATTGGCTTGTAGACACTTGGAGTCCTCCACAGTGACCTTCAGGCCGTTGGGTGTAGCGTTGAAGATGGCATGGTCCTTGAAGGTGATGGCTTTCAGTATGTTGGAGAGATTGCGTGCGTTATCCAAACTGGCAACTAAAACATATTGTTCATCGTCAGCTTGAGACTGAGTGGACAGAGGCATTGTGGCGCTGAAATGAAGACACAGGACACAGAAGTTTAGAAGAGTAAAAACTGATACAGCAGCTTCATTAAATGTTAAGAATTAAACACTTATCGCCTCCATTACATCTTAGATTACATGATATTCAAGCATGACGCTGAATTGAATTGATTGAAGTGTCCACATCCAGACCACATCAGTCAGCTCTGTATCCAAAATAACTGAACCAAGATTTAATAAAATTCGGATTGGATTGGATTAAAGTTGGGAATATCTTTATTGTCATTATACACAGGTTCAATGAAATAGCAAAACATTTAATTGTTATTAAAGCAAAGATGCTGAAGACAATTTTAAACTCAGGTTAAGATTAATGAAACATTTATTACATTTGTGAAAACACATAGAAGTGATGACTTTATTGAACTAACAGACCAGGTCGCGACCAGAAAACAATATGTTTATGCTCGAAAGCTCAGGACTGTCTGAAGCAGTGAACATTTAGCAGTGTGTGGGTGAGTCCTCAGGGTGGCGACGATTAGAAGGACAAGATCGTGTAAACTGTACAACGAACACAGTGAAGTGTCATTCCCTGTATCTTATGCATCTATTTTAAGCTAGGCTACAAATAGGTATAGTCTAAAACAAATGGCTAACTGTCGCTAATTCCGCTGCTATGCTAATGCGTTGCACACGCTGGTACATCCTGTGAATAATGTATAGTAATAATGTCTAATTAACAGCGGTGTTGAGTGTGTGAGTCACTTACAAAGTTGTAATTCTGAAACTCGCTCGGTTGTTTTGAACAACTGCGCCGCGGCGATTTACTTCCGCTTCTCTCTTCTTCTACGGAAATACGTAGCTGTGCATGCGCCGTGCTAACATTCCGGAGATTTCGCAGCAGCGTTCAAAACACAGGAGACAAAAAGCTCGTTCACGCTGATTTTACGTGACCACGCGGGTGTTTTGTGATCAGAGGTTAGTATTGCTGCTTATATGAAGTCACGTGGCTGGTGAGATGTTGTCCAGCCTGCAGGTTAGCTACAAACAGCTGTAGCGTTAGCCACCGAGCGACGACAGGAAGCTAACGTTAGCTAACAGCCTGGCCTGTCGACTGTGTTTCTCTAATCAGTAACGAGGTAAAAGCGCAGGAACTCATGTCAGGTGAGGCCTCGGGTTGTTTTAAAACTCAAGATCTACTTTGTTAATGAGATCTGGAAACACAGCATCTCTAACATTAGCTCCCGTGTTGCTGGAGACGAGCCTCACAGCTGAGTGACGCAGTGACGGCAGCAGAACGAGACGTGTTTACGATGTAATGCTTCATTGCCACCCAACTCGGTTGTTTGGAATATGCCTCAGTGTGCCCAGGACGATCGATCACAGCATAACACATAAGAAGACAAGAAACAAAACACATGAACCACACCCTATAGAATCACAACATGCATCTGTGGATATAAAATGCAGAATACAATTAAATCCAGTAAAAACTAGTGGAAATAGAAGAGCACGTCCGGTGCTTAAAAACAAGCTCAAATTCAGTGGTAGTTTTTCTTTGGTGAAGTGCTCATGCAGGATTGAGGGGCCATGTCATTTTTTTCAGAATCAGCTCAGTTGCAGGTCGTAAACTCAGTTAGAGGTCGTAAACTCAGTTACAGGTTGTATTTCAACACAGTCACGCCTTGACCTCTGCTGTTCTCACGCCACATGTGACAATCTGTCCACATCTCTATCAAATATTATTACAGCCGGACACTTCACACAGCATCTTAGAAATCTATCATCCTGTGTTTTAGTAATCCTACATTCACCACAAGTCAAACATTCACCATACTTCACTGCATTTCAGAGGGTAGTATTTAACTTCCCACGCTTACGTTTCTTCCACGAGTTACTTTACTAATGAAGACTTTTGAGTAACAAATATGTGGAAGCTGACATGATTAGTCATTTAACTGAAAAAATAGTTTTAAAAGTGGACAGTTTACTTCTATTCATCAAAGTTAAAGTCTGTGTTCTCTACAGTTACTGCACAGTTTATTTAGTGTTTTGCATCAATTTCCCAATTGTGATCCTGTTTCACTGGCCTCCGTCCACAGTTCTGAGACAGTCATGGACCTCATCTTGTTTGTCTATCTAATTATTTAAAAACTCTCTTTGTGTGTTCACAGTAATCAATATTCAGTCTGCTACTTTGTGTTTACAGTGGCCTCGTGGACAAATTCAGTATGTTGAAAATCAGTAATCAACCAAATTAGATTTTTATTGCCTGTATTTACAAATCACAATTTGCCTCAAAGGGCTTAACAATCTGTACAAGATGTGACATCATCTGTACATAACCTTCAACTAAGGTTAGGAAAAACTTAAATAAAAAAGTATTCAAACTTCTCAGATCAATGATTAATGTAATATCTGTCAGTCACATAGACACAAAAGAGAAACGTGTAAAGTCTCCTTCTTAATATCTTCTTTCTCTGTTTCAGGTTCTTCATTTTGCACGTCTTGTTTTCGCCACAGTCATGGTGTGCATTCCCTGTATTGTGATTCCTGTCCTTTTGTGGGTCTACAAGAGGTTCCTGGAGCCTATCCTGTATCCCTTCATCTCACCAATCATTAACACATTCTGGACCAAAAAGGCCGTCCAGGAGACAGGCACCAGTGACCAAAAAGTTAGTGAAAACAGCAATGGGACAATAAAGGTAAGTCAATGATTTATATCATGACTCAGTAATAACAAAACCCTTTTAGCTTTATGCATTTGTGATACCCTTGTGATACAAATGGTATTTATGTTCTTAGTACTTATAATACTGTGGTATTACTTTCAGCTTTAATTTAAACTCTTCTCCATAGCAGTAATTTCAGATAATTGCTTATAAATCTGTATTACTACAAGAATTATTGTTTCCTCAACTTGCCTATTATACATACAGAAGCCACTTTAACACAGCTCATGCATTTGAACATATTAAATATATATACATTGAATTCATAGGGTTTAATGTGGGTTTCACATGACCACATCTTGACTAATACTGTGTTAGTTATCAGCCTCTTTCATGAGTTGTTTTTAAGGGTTGTCCTTTTCGTTTCAGGCTGAAAGCAATGGTGACGCCACTGCCAACGGATCGACTATAGCAGCAGATAAGAAGACGGACTGACAACTTCAAATGTTTATAATGTTTTGAAAACGCTGTAAATATTCCAGTAATATAATATAGATGAACTATGAATTAACTTATCAGTCTTCTTTAAATAGAGTGGATTTTATAACCTTCCAAATTATGTCTGAATGTTTGATTTTCTTTTCTCTATTGTTACATTAAAATTAAGAAATTGGTTATGGTTGTTATATTTTCTCTGTAACTAATTCAATAATATATGCATTCACTTCATTGAATAATGGAACAATTTTCCTGGGTCAAACTTGTTAAAATCGAACTTTCAAATAAAAAAGATGCTCATTTATTGTTTCCATACTCTACTGTGTTTTCACACCAACCAACTTTCTTGGAAATTCACTAAGGGTTACATTTTATCATTACAAATGCTATTTAAACAAGAGATCCCTGTAAAGATGACAAAACAGGAAGATAATAAATAATTCAGACAATATATCTTTACTAAATTCTTTCTACTCCTAAAAAGGAGAGGTGGCTTAGTATATATATAGTGTAGATACATTTTCCTCTCAAATATATGTATGTGTAGTTTTTTTTGTTGAGACTCTATATTACTCGCCTGCCTGTTTGACAGTAGCTGGCAGATGTAATTTAAAGAAAGCCTGCACTACCAGATCCATACGTACTCCTCCCTGTAATCTTAATTTTTTTTAACCAGTATTTTAAAACAAATGGGTTCTTTTAACACCTTGTGTTACTTATATTGTAAATCAAATTTAACTATCATATTTTTAAAAACAATACTGTATTTTACCTACAAATGAACGTTTTAGTCTATTTTAAATGGGTTTCTGAAACTCCCTCTAATGTACATACCTTGTTTTGATGATAGTCTTTTCCTTGATTATCATAAATTGATACACACAACGTGTAGTTTATATTTATGTGTTTACACTTGTCAGTAGAAATTTGAGTTCAGTCAGTGAGTAAAAGAAAATATCATCACATCCATGTTGACAAGTGCCTCCATCTCTACAAGTTTACTGATTCATCACTTTAAAAATGCATATTCATCTTGATTATTTTCGAGTAGGATGAAAGTCATAGCAGTGTTTGTGTTAAATAATCCAAAAGACAGAATTCAGGAGCACAGGTAGAAATGTAGAACTCAGATCGGGCTGCTCTATCAGCCCTATTTCTATCCGCTACGTCACTGACGCAGACGACGTCATCACGCAAGGGGTGACGACGTGTAAAACATGGAGGACAGGAGTGTGTCGAGTCAACTCCACAGCTTCACATTCCACACTATCCCAAGAGTTTACTTTCGTTAACCGAACTCCACGAACAAACTGGACCGAGACGACCATTCGAGTGAACAGAAACAATCCGCCATCAGCGCTGGTGAGAGCCGAGAGAGCTGCGGAGCTGAGGAAGCGTCTATGACAGGTAAGCCCAGCGCTCAGCTGACTGCAAACAAGCCGGGGACGTTAGCTTCTCTCCGGACTCTGACTTTACCAACCAGCGGTGAGCAGGAGACACAGACGGGACTCGAACACACACGCAGCTGGTGTTCGATGCCGGGGTTGGGCTGTGACTATTGCGTGTTAACTGTCAAAACCGTGCGAAGGCGCAGGCTATTTCCTGCGCTCGAAACAGGATGCGCTAGCTAACGTCATGACAACTTGGTGGAAGCAGCAGAAATACCGATGAAGAGAAGAAGGAGGCGACGGAGCAAACTCTCCATGGGAACTTAAGTTTAGTACTAGTGTTTATTTGATAATACGAGTGTAATAAGTACATGGCAGGTTATGTTTGGCATGTGCACCGTCGCCTCTTGTGTATCTACACGGTGTTGAGTAAATGTTGGCTCACTGGCTACACCTGTATGTCCAGGGTGTGTCATTTTAAGAAAACAACACAAGTCCTGCTTCCTTGTGTGTCAGTCCGTTCCGGGTGGACGCTCCTTGGATCACTGGGTGTCATGGAACTGGATGAGGACCAATCTATTGTGTTTGTTGGGTACACTGAACTATATCTAATGCAACAGTCCTGCAATAAATCCTACCTCCAAGAAGGCTGAATTATTCAGGTTTGGTTGAATCCGAGTTGTTTCTATTGTTTATCTTCAATTTACTGATATGAATAGGATGAACAAATCATTATGTGCATAGCTCTCTCTCTCTCTCTCTCTCCAACCTGCATCATGTTAATGTATAAACATGCAACTTTTATAAATGTCTCTCTCTCAAACCTCTCTCATCAAGCACACACTGCATAATATTAATATTATACTATATTTTTACTGTAATAATATTATAGTACACCTGTTATTATAATGCAATACAAAGTACATTTTCCAAATTAATCTCTTAATGAAAACATTAAAACCTTTTTTGTGGTGAGAGATTTTTGCATTTATCCGAGAGCAGACAGACATGAAGTGAGAAGAGAGAGATGGATGAATGACTCAATCACTCATCTGTATATTGTCTGTGCATTGCTTAAGCACAAACGAGGAGGTAAAAGTGCTTGTTAATTTGTGCTCATAATCCAGAGTTTTAAACCCCAACCCTCACACAGGAGCAAAGATCAGTCTTCAAACTTAAAAAGATATAAAGATTATGTGACATTCATCACGATGATTGCATGAACTGATTAAAAAAATATCTGTCTCGATAAAATATTCTGACTTGTTAAAATAATGCAAAACACAGTGCCGCAAACTGATTATTTAATCACGCCTTAAGCCCCGGGGCCATCAGGACACCTCCTATCAACATATTTGACTTTTGAGTGTGCAGACAGAGAGCCGTAATTGCCCTTTGTCAAATACAAGCAGGTTTCTAGTCTCATATGAGACAATAAATGCAGTCTCATAAGCATAACATTCTACAGTTTGACTTTTAAAATGCATAATTGTTTTTTCCAAAGGCAGGAAAGATTAAAAATGATTTCTCTGCTCCAGGATTTGTCTTATGCCTGGTGAAAACACTGTGAAGAGTGGTGCGTCTGGCTGAGTGGAGCCAGCAGAGATGGGAGCCAACACCAGCCAGGTCAGTGAGTTGTCCGATAACCCAAGCCTCAAGGCCCTGGTGGGCACAGAGTCCATATCGGAGAATGACCCGTTCTGGAACCAGCTCATCTCCTTCACCTTCATCAGTCCCACCAGCAGGTAAAGTGCAATGCTCTCAGACAGCCCCACTATTAGACATCCTCCTTTCTGCAGTCAGGGTTCAGCTGAAGAGCATTTAGCAACGAGTGGAGTCACAATCTATGCTGCTTTGCATGTTTCAGTTGGTTTATTTTTTAGTTAAATAAGTCAAATTAGTTGGCTGTATTGTTGATGTACTCTATAAAGCTGTCCCCTAGGGAAGTATCCATACTGAAATTTAATGAAAATGTATAGATGACAAGTTTGTGTAAACATAGACACTTATCCAATAAACCAGTTGATATGTTACAAACCAATATGTAGTACATCCTATCATGTGTCTGCACATCTCATTCTGACCTGCACAAGGATTTTCCTGACTTATCTCTGCAGACCTACAACTGTTGCAAATGACCAAAAATTTGAATACTATTAGGACTTGACTGTATTGCAGTTTTATCAAATGACAGATATTTCAAACTTTTACCCCGATTACGATGAATGAATTAACAGACATAAGCAAGATTAAGTCGGTTTCAGATATCGGTTTCGATACATTTTCAGTTAATTGCAGTAGATGCCAGTAGGGGGCAGATGATCTGGTCCAGTTCACTTGCATATTTTTAAAGCATGCTCTAATTTTCTCTCTTCTTACTTTTTGTTAACAGTGGAGACTCTAAGTTGCTGGAAGAGGCTGTCATCCCCCTGGCAAAGATCTTTAGTATGTTGGCTATAATATGAATCTCCTTTTTAAATGATACATTCAAAATATGTTTCATATGATGGTTCCATAGCTTATGTAATGCTTGTTGATAAGTTGTCTTGCCCTGTTTTTTTTCCAAGTTGAAAACAATCCCAGAACAGGCAACTTTGGCGCGCTCGTGAGAATTTTCCTTGGAAGAACCAAAGAGCTGAAAATCTCGACAGAATGCCAAGAGTGAGTATGGGAACCTGAGAGAAGGGAGCGAAGTCAGATGACTGTGTTGATAATAATAGACCCTTAACATGCCAGTTAATGTTTGAACACAGGCAGGGAGGGAATCCCTGTTTTTCCTAAGCAGAGAAAAGCTGAAACGGTTGAAGTTTCCCATGAGAAAACTGTTGAGGTATAACCATCAGCACATGTGGCATTATTCTCCACATGCTGCCAAACTCAATTTCCTCAGAGTTTGACCCTGCCCATGTCACCAAAGGCTTGTGGTGGGAAATCTCTATTGAACATCATTAGAGGTTTGGAGTTATCGCTCCCCAGCCGCTCCTATCAATTTTTCCCCATGTTTCATAACACGTTTTGTCCCAGAAACAAACCTACATTTCCTGGATGTAACATAATTGCCATGTGCAAATCATCAATTTGTGGAAGTGATTACACACCCCTGTGTTGGTTGTTTAGTGGTTGTGAAACATTGTGGCTTCCACTGGATGGTTCTAATCATTTTCTTTTTCCCCTCTACGTTTGTTCTCACCAACCTTTCCCTAATTTTGGATCTGTCCCATGTGAGGTATCATTAAGGCAGTATCATTATAAACTTTGGTGACTGTTAACTGTTTGCACCTCTTTCGTTTGTCAGTGAAGGTTGTGTTTCAGTTACAAGAAAGTCATGGTTGTTTGTTGGGTTTAACGAGAACAATCTGACCTGAACTTATATGTTGCAGAAGAAGCAGGCGACTTCTTACTACCTTTAACTTTTAGTGAAGTTAAAAGTGGTATAATCACTTGAGAAGTGTCCCCACTTCGACTCTCATACAGAACAAAGTATGGTGTGCTGGCTACAATGTTAAATCCTGATGGTTTATTAACTAGCATGAGATTATCTCCTTCCTTGTTCCTGTCCCTGGAGGCCAGAGCTTAAAACAAAATACCACTGTCAGAGCAGTCAGAGTCCAGTTTCATTAGGCAAATTTCCCAAGGACTTAATCCCAGTCTCTTTTTATCAGTGTATACTGTACAACACTAAAGCTGGGCTCTCACTACTGGAATTTCCAGAATCGGAGGAGAAATCTGGTCTGGAACCTTGGACCGCTGCCTCAATAATGATCAATATCAATATTCTTGATATTTAGCAATTTTAAATCAGGATGATTATTTTAGCACTTTCAGAGGAACCACAACAGCCTATGAGACAGACCGAGAACGGAGCTGCTGACGATGCTGCCAAGCAATGGGAAACATTCCGAGGCTAACATCAACTAGCACACTATTGTTGACAGATTTTAAAAATGATAGTTACAATTTCACCAGAAGAATAGATAATGTGTGTTGACTTGATCTCCGACCATTTCCTCATCCAGACTCATTGGAGCAAGTGGTCGTTCCACGCCACCCTCCATTTGTTCATATCTGTTTCCCAATGAGGTCAGATGAGAGATGTGAGGTGGTGCGGAACTGCCTCTGGAGCAATAACCTTAAAAAAGTCCTATATTGTATGATGCACCATTATTTTCTTATCTGCTAAAGTTTAAGATTCTAGAGAAGAAAATCTGTAATGATTCATCTTATGTTCGTGATGCAACTTGATTTCAAAATTCAAAATAGTTTTTAAAACTCCTGTATTCTGAGCGAAGCTCAAGATGACTTTATATAACAGTTTACATTCGAACCAACATATTCCTAAAGAACATACTTGGTCAGCCAAGCTTCCATTTGCAAAGAAAGGCCATAAATCAATACCCCTGCAAATCCATCCTGCATGTCTCTATTCCTGTCACAGTCCTATATTTGACCTTCACTGATGTGATGTTCTTGTTTTGTGTCTCTTCTACAGTCAGCTATTTATCTGGCAGGCCCACAACGCACTGTTCATGATCCGTTGCCTGCTCAAGGTGTTCATCAGGGAGATGAGTGAAGAAGAGCTGCACCTACAGTTCTCCTACCAGGAGAGGGCACTAGGCTCCTGTGGAGGTGAGCTTCACACACATTGTTAATTGAAGGGTCACTCTGCATAAAGAAGTCTGCTTCAAAGTGAACATCTTTCATTTTTTTTCACTGATGATATGGCAAACAGGAGATGTAAAAAGAAAGTGCTTCAAATCAAGTCAGCTGAGAAATCTTCTAAAAAAGTATTTGACTCACATTAGACTCATGAGGTGTAAGTTATTAAAATGTACTCACAAGGGTCACATGTGGAACACTTCCCTTCATACCTAAAGAGAGATAAGAAATTGACTTTTTAATTGCGCACCAGTGCCCCTGGCTACTGACCTGGATCAGCTGTCTCTGTGCAACATTTTTGAACATCATATTCTTTGGCCTTACACATTAAGCCTGAGCTAGGTCCCTAATTAAACAGTCATTTGCAGCTCTCTGCAAACTCTTGGTTAGCTTGTGTTGGATAATTGTTATGAAAATATGTGTGAATTGACACAAAGCTAATTTCAATTTACTGAAAGTGGCAAAAATAAGATTAACAGAGTAACAGCAAGTCTCAAAAACATCTTAAAAACTTTGAAAACCATTTTATAAACTGTATCATTCCAGTGAGCTTTCTCTCAATGCCCTTCATCTGCACAGTGATCATGAAATGGGGACTGATGGAGAGAGGGATTTGTACAGTGAGCGTTGGAAGGAGCGTAAAGAGAGACTGATTACTGTATAGCTGTTTTCAGACACAAGAAAATTGGGTCAGGACTTTTTTCTGGGTTGAGCATGACGGGGTAAGACATAACATATACATTCTGCAGTGGAAAGCAGAATGGATAAATTGTCTTTCCAAGTTGACGTTGTCTGTACAATTCACTAGGAAGCAGTTCCAGAACATATCCAGAGCAACTTGCTCAGACATTTGCATTCTCACATACAGGCCGTCTGAAACATATCTGCAGTGCATGTCTGTAAGCAGCTTGTGTCTCATGTAATAACTCCCTCATCCCTTTGTGTAGAAACAGGTAGTGAGGACCTCCTTGAGGAATTGTTGTCCAACCTTGTTCACTTGATCGTTGAAGTCCCCCTGCTGTAAGTACCCCCCTTATTTGTGTTTTTATACTGCATTTATGTCTGTTTTGCACACACATAAAATGTCATATTTACACTGCCCACACAGTGATTTGATAATGTCTTAGTTGTTTGATATTACTCTATTAACATAATAGCCAAATAAAAACTTCAAGTATTGGTGTTTTTCGTGTAGCTTCTCAGCTCATCTTCTGGTTCAGTCCCTTGTTTTTATTATTGTTTGTTCGTTGTCAGTGTATCCAGGATGTTAGTCATTGAAACAGTTAATGAAAAGCAGTTTTTGCGTTTTATTTGTGTGCTCTGACTTCTGCTCATCCGCTCCTTGGTTCCCTAACCAAGAAAAGATGAAATCCATTATGGAACATGCCAGACTAACATGCTGAAACTCTGAGCCGGCAAATACGGTGAGCAAAAGGACAAACACATTTTTTTTAAAAGGGATAAGGCTAAATGAAAGAAAGAAAGACAGAAAGTGTTGGGTGTGTAGCAGCAGAGATAAGGCTTGAAATGAACGCTGGATTAGGAGCGTTGCCATTGAGTGGGAGTAGAGGGAACATACAGTATTGACTGAAAAATCAGCCTTAAGTCTCATGGGTGGTGTGCACACTAACACACTCTGAGTGAATATTGCAGTGTGCTCATATCAATGGAAGAATTATTCCCTGCCTGCCACTCACTCTGACACACAGAGACAAAGATGCAGTGTGTACGTCTCTGTAGAGGAAACCACCTCTGCAGTGTCGAGACAAGTTCGCAGAAATATGACAATTGCTTTTTTCCTTTGCACGGCATCTTCCATTTCTCTTCTGTCCATCTCTCCCATTCTTTCATTCCCTCCCTGTTGTCTCTGCACATCAAACCCTGGCTCTTGGGTAAATGCATTCACTATTCCAACATTATTCATTGTTCCGAGCTGCAAGACTCCCCCTGTTTTTCTTCCCTTCACCACTTAGTGGCTGTCGGCCCATTTCCTCTCTACATTTTCCTGGTTTGGATGAGAATCTTAATCATTCTTGTGGTGGAGTTTACCCAAATCCCTCACAGTCTTCCTTTTGTGGTTTCATTTGAGAATGATAGCAGTTAATGATTTTATTTTCTTCAGGTTAGCGGTTGATGCGTATAGATACTCAAATCCTATTTAGTCCCTTTTTTAAAACATAATGTTAAAAATTTCTCTTGCTTCAGCCTCTCAGATGAAAATATTTTGTGGTTTTGTTCATTTTCTATGCTGTAAACTGAATATTTATTGGATTTGATGTGTGTTTGGATATCAACAGGGTTTTGGGAAATAGTAAAAGACATTCTGTTAGGCCACAATTATCACCTGGCTGTGTATATACACTTCTGAAGAAGTCATATAAGAGATTAAAATGTTTTACATTATCTTTACTTGCATCTGTCTCTGTGTTTCCCTGTAGAGACATCACCTACAGCATCCTGTTTGAAGCAGTGACCACGCTGCTGGTCTTCTTCTCCTATCAGCTCTTCCACAAAGACATCCTCAGAGATGGAATCATCTACCAGCACATCATGAAGGGGAGATGGTAAGAAACATGCTTGTGTTACCACTGACATAGCATGATTTGAGACATGAACTCCAGAAAAAGTATGGAAAATTCCCTTTCACATATAACGATTGCTGCAGGAGATGAAGTGATCACATTTTGGTGGTCAAAGGTCAAAAGGACAAGGTCACATGACCTTGCAGTCTTTTGAACTCAATTTATAAGGAATGTATGTATGGGGTAATTCTAGTTTCAGTTTTGCTGTAGTATGTTATTAACGCTAAACTGTAAAAAAAAAAAAAGAAAGTACATTAACTAAATTTCCCTGTGTTCACTGCTATCTGGAATATCAATAAATACAGATAGATGTTGTTGTTGACACAACATGCATCATGAAGTCTATTAGTGCAGTTTAAAGAGGTGGGCAGAAAGAATGGATATTATTTTCTTTGAGGGCTTTCACAGCTGTAAAGCACTGAGTGTTCATCAAGACTAAAAAAATGCTATATAAGTACAGACCATTTATAGCATAAGAGCAACACAAGAGCACTTTGGATTAATTACCACTGAGCTGAAGAAAGGCTTCTACATTAGCAAAATAGATTATAATTAGCTGTGTATAACATTTTTAAAAATTTGATATTTCAAATATTTCACAAATACAGGTAAGAGTCTCTAATTGACACATGTGGATCTTCTTGATGACGGTGTAAGTGTTGGTATGTTTTTGAACTAGTTATTGAAACCTTTTTTATTCTCCCCAGTTTGTCTCTAACCAGTCGACTGGTGAAGACCCTGCTCTATAACTTCATCAGGCAGGAGAAGTGTCCACCTCCAGCAACACACATCTTTGAGCCCAAAGCTGAGGGGGGCCTGCTCTATGGCCTGGCATCCGGGGTGGCAAGTACGAGAACACAAATCCTCACACAAGTAAAACACAATGAAATATGGAACATTAATGAAAATGCTGTCATTTGTTTATTTTTACAACCCACAACATATCTTTAAAATGTTTTATATTGATTCTGACATAACATTTTTCTCACCTACTTACTTGCTGAGGTCTTAAGACACACGTATAATTAGAATTGCACTTAGTGGCGCACATACCTCCGCCAAGGGCCAAACTGTGCCCTTAAAATAAAACAGGCCTTATAGCTAAGGGCCACATGAAGTCTCTCAAATACACATCGGTGGTAGTTGTAGGTTTCTCTGCCAATTTGTTACCATACAGTAGCTGAAAAAGCCTACACCCTTTTGAAACCACATTTAAATCCACTGGGTCCAGATTTTTATTTAGATCTGCACAGAATTACTCACACACACACACTCATTAATATCAGTCCACTAAACATGCGTAATATTTTAAGCAAAATGTTGCAAGCAAAAAAAACCGCCCTATCTCACAATGTTAAAGAAAGTGCTGATTCCTGGATCTGCCCCCTGATCCTTCCCTGACCCATACCGCAACCTTCAAGGTTTAGTGGTAATCCAGCCAGTAGTTTTAGCATAATCCTGCTGACTAGCAGTAAGACAAATGCAGACAAAGACATAACCTCCCCGGCTGAGGTAATGAGCTTTTTGTGTTTTAAGCTGAATGTTTAAAATTGTTTCCTAAACTAAAAGTCTTTTTTCACAGCCTCTGACATGTAACAGTGGTAAAAGCATGGGCGTACATAATGAAAATAATTACTGGGACTTGAATAGAACAGAGGTGCCTTTCCTTCCATGACAAGTCTTATATTCTAACCTCTCTTAACTTTGACCTAGAATCAGTATTTTGTTATTTTATCTTTGGACAACAGTAATAGGCACTGTGGAAGCGGCCATCTTTGCATATGGGTCGGGTGAAATGGACGACAAGATTTGAATTTTTTATGTCAGTTGATATCGATAATTATCAGGATAAATGTCACACTATGATTCATATTAAAGTTTAAAGACTGATTTTTGCTCCTCCTTGAAGGTTGTGGTTTCAGACTCTTCTTTCTGAGCAAAAAATGACAGCAAACACATGAACCAAGTATGTGTTATACCTCCTCACCATGCTTGTATAATGCATAAACCACATGTCAGTATATATTGATCTTTTGTTACATTACTACTGATTAAAATTATATTCTGTATTATAATTTTTTGTTACTTTTACATCTCCCAGGTGTTTTTCTTCCAAAGAGTTCCCAACTTTGTTCAGCTTGTGACCCCCTTAAAATGAAACAACGTGAACTAGTGACCTCTAATCACAGGTTATATATTATCGCCTATAGTGTGGACATTATTGTTGAGTAGGTCAACTAAAAGAAAATTATATATTTAAATGCTTTTAAGGCCCCACGAGACCTGAAATAATAGGAAAAAAATTGACCAAATATGAGGCATATGTGTGAGAGAAATACACGTTCTTCTTCGGTGTCCTTTTAATTATCTAGTGATCCTTACTGAATGGGATGGTTTTGATTATTTGATCATTGCTTTTGCATTTCGTCCCAGTGATGTCACCACAATCCCCACAGTGAAGCTAGTGAGTTAAAAATGTTCTCATAAATGATTCGATTAAGATCAAATTACAAAATAAGACCCAGACTGTAAAAATAGAGTTGTTTTCAGTCAGTTGTTTTCATTTTTCCTTGGAGCCAAAGAGTGAGAGTTGTGTTCAAACAGAGGAACAAAAGTGTGATCCACGCTGACGGGCATGACAGCGTAGATGAAAGGGGTGTGTGTGTGTGTGTGTGTGTGTGTGTGTGTGTGTGTGTGTGTGTGTGTGTGTGTGTGTGTGTGTGTGTGTGTGTGTGTGTGTGTGTGTGTGTGTGTGTGTGTGTGTGTGTGTGTGTGTGTGTGACTAAATTCATGTTTGTTTGAGTGTGAGAATAGGGCTGGGTTTCCCTTTGCAGATAAATGGTCTTTGTCGGTTGCTGGTGGCAGATTCCTATCAGTGAGCCATCAGCATTCAACCCAGCCTGTCTGTCTGTAGCCAGTGATCAGCTCGATGAGTTATGGTGCCCTGTCCTGTTCTGTAATCCCCTAGAGCCTGTCTGTCTGCAGCCGCCTCCCTTGTACACACACACACGCAGACCAACAAAGACACAAGCTCCCTTATTCTGAGCTCAGAAACAACATTTGTTTTCTTTCTCTGTCTCGTACACTCATTTGCACTCAGTCATTTGGGATTAACAGAGTACACAGACAAGCACATCTCACCAATACACAGGGCTTTGTTCTAAAGTGACGGTAAATATGAGTTTGCATGTTTTATTGGTCAATAAATATTCAGGTGGTTAAAAGCAACTGCTCCACGAAGGTCAGTTTGCCCATCACAGTTAGTACGACTCAGTCTGTAGAAAACAGTTGTGTAATGTTCTTGGTGGTGAAAGATGAGCTTTGTTAAGTTCTGAAGAAATAAACGCAGGATCCAGCATTGCTGAAGTTTAATGCAAGCTAGGGAGTAAAACTTCAGATACCCTAGAAACATGCTTAAGTTGTGTAACATATTTATATGTTCATGCAATTATCAGCATTGTATATGATATAATACTATATAACATATTTCTCTGTATTGTTGGAATGACATGCAGAAGTTAGTTTCCATTACACCTATGCCAATGCGAATTACTTGAAACCTGAATTCTCTTGAATGACCACCAGAGGGCGACTCCACTGGTTGCAAAAAGGAGTCCGTTTCTATGGAAGTCTCTGAGAAAATGACCCTCACATGATTTATAACGCTAGTAAACATTTTCATTAGGAGTTTATGGTCTCAATAAGTAGTTTCAAGTCTTCTTCAATAAAGCGTGATGTTCATTTCGTAAAATATGTCACCATTTAGGGTAAAATAGACAATAAAGCACAGTATGCTAAGGGGTGGGGACATTGTGTCATTGACAGCTAGTACCATCAATAGGTGCAGGTCCCAGGTGGAGGTGGATATGCCGTGTCTGTGCTTATGTCAGTCTTGCTGGTTCCAAAATCCAAAATGGCACTGGACAAAATGCCAAACTTGAGGCTTTAAAACGGCAGCTCCAAAATCATTGGGTGACATCCTGGTGGGTTGCCACTTGATGACACCACAGTATTGCTTTATTCACATGTCGTGCAGACGTTAATTTAATCCAATGTTTCCCAGCTCTGTTGGATAAATGCATTCAGAAACCCTAAACTCAACTTCCATTGGAAAAAATCTACAGCAAAAGTGGAATAATTATGACCTGAAACATTCTGTATAATGTCTGTAAATCTACACACAGTGCTCTGGATAGACACAACACTGTACATTTCCACAGTGTTTGCTTGAAATTACAGATCCTCATGTTGGTAGCATTCAAAATCACTCATGTCTACACATCCACTTTCACAGATGGCCTGGGTTTTCCCCCGGAACCAAACACCGCTCACTGGCAAAGCAAAGCACTGCTTGATTTCTGTCGCCAGTTTAGTGTCTGGGGAGATAGGATGTCTCTTCCTGTCTTGCTCTTATACACTCTGCTGTCTGAGCATCTGTGGGGGGATTATCACCTCAGTGACTCAGATCATTTTGGACTTCCTCTCCTCTCGTCTCCAGAAAGGATTTTATTAGTTGTTATAAAACTGTTGTTGGTCTGTGGAATGTTCTCATGTGTTATGCATACATGTTTATGTTAGAATGGTTTTAGATTAGCATTGGATGAAAGCACTTTGAGCATATATTTTGATATGCCTGAGATTATCAGAAGGGTGTGTTTATTTATTGTCTGTACAGCGTGTTCCCCATGTGCATTTCTGGATAATCATGAGTTTGGTGTGTGTGTGTGTATCTGCGTGCTTGGCTAAGGCTTTGGCCTGAAGCCCTGATGTCATATTTCATTCAGTGTTATGCAAGTAAATAAGTAAATAGCACATTGTGCCTGTCTCTGTTCGCCAGAAGAGAAGTCCACATTTCTGTGTCTGCACTGAAGCATCTATTCTCAGATGGAATAACCTCCCACCTCTGCTGTCTCCACAGACCACTGAGGTCTTTACATGTTCAAGTATAAAGTTGCATTTGGAACAGGTGAAATGGAAGTTATTGGATTATTTTTAGCAATGCTGATAGTATAAGAATGCTGGTCTATTGTTTCGCCACTTTTGTGGCGCAGAATGCATTCACTGGATGGCTGTTGTGCAGTTAACAACCCTAATTTGGTGATTCCCATGTTTCCTGTGGCACCACCAGCAGAGTTATCACTTCTTTGGTTTGTCACAGAATTTTGCACGTTTACATTAATGTTTCTTAGATGATGTTCATAGAGACTTTATCTCTACAGCTACTATGACTTCAGTGAAATATTCCAACTATTGGATGGATTAACAACACATTTGGTACTGGTCATCATCAGGTCAAAATTCACTTTGTCCACTGTGTCAACATTCCCATCACTGTAACTTTTACTTAGTTTTTATCGCTAAAATTAGTTAATAAGTTAACATTGTTATTATTAGCATTGTAGCTTCCTAAAGCTCTGTTTTTCTTGAGTCACAGAGCTGCTAGCATTGCTGTTTTGTTACCGTGGGTAGGCTATTTGAAACAGTCCTGGATATGATCGCTTTCTCTTTTAAAGAATTTGTGCCTAAAAGATTTATAGTCATTAGCTATAACAAGGATCTAGATTTATCTACTGTTCTGGATGCTGCTTTGGAATTCGTCCAGTTAAACTTAACCATTACCTAAGTTATATTTGCAATTGTTAATTGTTTTAGGCACATTTTATCGAGTCATTGGCACAGAGGAGTTATGCTATGTGTCATTTTATTTATCACTTTCATTTAGCTTCTGCATGGAGCAGAACAGAAGAACAAACATTTCTCCGATATTAACTCGATTCATACTGTCCTTAACTCAGACTGAAAATAATGACTACTGCAGCCTTGAAGATAAGCATTAATATTCCCACAGCCGGCAGTCTAACAACAATGGCGTCATTGAGACCTGTGTGTGTTATAACCATGATATGAAGTCACATTAATGGGGCAGGGTATTGTGAAGTAGAGATGGATTGAGAAGAGATGGATTTTCTGCTTGTGTAATATTTCACTGAATATATAAGTGACTTAGTGCCAGCAGTAATTTCTGTGATTACAAATAATAATTGCTATGTAACTTCTCACTCTATTTGTCCCTGTTATTTTTGGCATCTTATGTCTTTGTCTAAAAGACCTGTAGGGATTCATAGGTTTTCAGAGAAGAAACAATTCAGAGGCTGTTGCGATTACAGTCTCATAATAAACTACAGACGTGTTGTTGCATGTCTCAAAGTAGGATGCCTTTGCTGCCCCCAAGTCCCAAAACCCTGATTCCGATTTCAGCATGCCAGCCACTGTGTCCGTGTGTGACCTTCTCTTTTCCTCACTTTCCCCTCTATCCTTTCCTTCTCTTCATGTCCTCCTCCTCTTTTTCCACTCGGCGTCCGGCCAGGACCGGAGCAGCCTGAGCAGTGTAGCATTATTGGGTTTATGTGGTGGGCAGGCAGACAGGCAAAGGGAACTGAGCCAGACGGATAACAAACAGCACCCACTAAGGTAAAATAGAGCGAGAGAGCGTGTGTGTGCTTGCGCGTGTCTGCATGTGCGTGCGTGTGTGTGTGTGTGTGTGTGTGTGCGCGTCTGTGTGTGTCTCTGTGTGTGTGTCTCTGTGTGTCTCTGTGTGTGTGTGTGTGTGTGTGTGTGTGTGTGTGTGTGTGTGTGTGTGTGTGTGTGTGTGTGTGTGTGTGTGTGTGTGTGTGTTAGAGTGCAGGAAATGTGGCTGCCAGACCAGGCTCTCTGACACTGTTGGGCTAGTCACTGTGGTGCCAGTGATGAGATGAACAGGGCTCCGTCACAACTTGGCCCTCCCTCTCTCTCTCGATCATGTTTTCTCTCACACTCGTTTCTCTCTCTCTGGCCAGTCGAGGGAAAGAAGAGTGTCGTGCCGAGAGAAAGAGAGACAGACTGACCAGTGCAAATTACATTATTTCTCTCTTGGGGATTTCTTTTTATCATGAAGCACTTTGTTGATGTCGCTTTAGCTCAAATATAAACAAATTCATTCTCCTCTTTACTGGAATTGTGAACACATTTCTACAAAGTGGCTCTTTACTTGTCGTCAGTGAATTTAGAGGCAAACCAACATATAAATCATGGATGTTACTGAGATTCTAATCAGTCACAAGTTGTTGAAAAGAAACTCTAAGTCAGAGAAAGGAGGAAAAGTACATGAAAAGCCTTCATTTTGTCATGCATAATGGTTTAAAACTTTTATGACTACTCTTAACATCACAGGGTCTTCATCACTTACAATCTCTTCCTTTGTCGTCCCTCGACTAAAGCTGCAAGAGGACGATGGGATTTTCTCCTTGAGTTAATGATTTTTCATATAGTCTAGACCTCATGTACACAAAGCGTGTCACCCCTCTAATGTTCCACACTAATCCGTCCTTGTATACTTGACTTAAATCTTTTCTGGTTCAGTAACTAGTTAGTGTGTCATAGTTGGGTGGATCAGGATGACTTTTATGAAATTACTCTTTCCTCAATCGGAGAGTGTGCAGATTCAGCCAGGAGAATTGTTCTGCTCTTCCAGCTTTTGCCACTTGATGGCAACAAATCTACTTGGCTTCTCCTCAAATTCAGTAGCATGAATCAGTGAGAACCTACAAAACACACACACACACACACACACACACAGTGTCTCACTCCAGCTTGCTTCATGTATTCTGTGTGGCTAGACGTGCAGGAGCCAGAGGCTGTCATTGTGTACCTTGGTGTTCATGCTTCTCGTGCTTCTTGTGACGCCTGAAAGCACCAGCACTTCAGTTACTCTGCAGGAAATGCAGTTCTCTCTCATCTCTCCCAACAAGAAAAACCATGTCCGCTTCAGTTGGCTAGTAGTTCTAGTTTCTCTTTGCACTGTGGCGCCGTCTATGTTGTTTCAAATTTCAGGTTCTGCAAACCACCGTACATGACTCCTTTGTGCTTTTTTGGCCTCGTCTACATCAGTCTGACCTCACGCACCGTTTTACATTCATTTACCTATGAAAGGAAAAGCAGTTGTGAGATTGAGGAACTGGAAGTAGGGACAATACTTTGGTGCTTTCTTTAAAAGAGACTCACACGCATAACCTCACAGATCTTTAGATTTTGCACCAATTACTTCTTTGTTGTACTGAAATAGAGATGCCGCTGTCTAATCTCTGCTAAATCCTACTTTAAAGAACAACAGAGGAGGTGTGTCAGAAAAGATAGACAATTATTTTCCTGTACTAATTAAAAGTTGAGTAAGAATATAAATTATTGTTAGAAAAATGACCAAAATGAAAAAGCCAAGGCCCAAGAGTCCCCTTAAATTTAATCAAGCCGTACCAAGTTTCATGGAAATTCATTCGGTTGTTTTGTCTAATCTTGCTTATGAACAAACCAGCCAACAAGCAAAGGACAAGCAAAGACAAGTCAACACATAACCTCTTTGGTGGAGGTAATAATAGAGAAGGAAGTAAATAAATGATGAAAAGGAACAAAGGAGTTGTCAAGTGTATTTTTTTATCCGTAGGTTGACCTGCCTCTCTTTCTGATCTGTAGGTGGGCTGTGGAGTGTCTTCACATTGGGTGGAGCTGGTGGCAAATCAGGCGTAGACCAAGAACAAAACCCCTTACCTTTGTCTAATCAGAGCCTTCTGTTACTGCTGGTCCTCGCCAATCTGACAGACGGGCCTGACTGGCCCAACCCCTACCGCCAGGCAATTACTTGTTTCAGAAACACACAAGGTAAATATATTTTCCTGGAAACCCACAGATATACTTGTTAAATACTGTCATATGTCATCTACCAGAGTGTTTTATATATTTTTCCTCTGCTCATTTAGACACATCATCGCTGTCCGTGGAGCAACCTCACACTTTCCAAATCAATTTCAACAGTCTGTACACAGCGCTGTGTGAACAGCAGCGCTCTGATCAGGCCACGTTACTGCTGTACACCCTGCTTCACCAGAACGCCAACATGAGGACATATATGCTCTCCAGAACTGACATGGACAATCTGGTGGGTAGGATGGGAATGTAGAGTTTTATTTTGATTGTGTTCATTTTACAGAGCGTGGTGCACACATGCATATAAATTAATACAATCTTCATGTGACTATTGTAGCAAAGTGGAAGCAAATAAAGAGTCCAAGCATGATTGGTCAATCCCCAACAAAGCACATTATGCTGCTCTTCCTTACACACATGCATATGGCCATGAAAGCATTTAATCTCGGGCCAATGCTATGGCTCAGTAAACACAGAGGATGTATGCCGTAGCAGCTGGTGCTATTCTGTCCATGTGGGACTGTGCCAGTTATTCCTTATAGCAGAGCGAATGTACTGAGGCAATAAGTGAGCGAAAATCAATCTATAGCACAGCATGTCAGATGGTTTCATATATAGCACAAGTATGGTGGACCATCACAAATGAGGCTGTGTGACTGACACCGTATAACACAATAATTTGGTCTTATTGCAGAGGAGGTAGCAGTTAAAATAGTGAGCACAGATATGTTTGGCCGATACGTTTGCAACAGAACACCACAAATTTGCACTAATGGCTCCACATGTGCAGGCAATGGCCTTAATTAACAGTCACATTTTAAACTGTAGGTCTATTAAAATTTACTTCTGATATCACTGTGACCTTTCTGTGTTATTCAATATTTATGGCTGCTATAATAAAATACCATCATTAGCTGATCTAGCTTGAGCATATTATGTAGGGGGGCTACTAATGAGTCTTGCTACTTTCTCTGTGCTGAACAATAAAGCACTGCTGCACGACAGCATAATGAGCTAACACTCAAACTGTGTGAGCCGACTGCTCACCATGCTAACTGCTTTCACTCTGACTGTGCTTCTGTCTGCTCTGCTTGCCTCTTATATCTAGCAGGTCTCCACCTATAGCATTATGATCCATGATTCAGGAGTGTCCAAATAAATGTAATGATGTAAATCTTGGCTTCGCAGCTAACGTCTGCAGTGCTTAGTCTTATATTAGTTGCATTAAGACCCTATGATCCGTAGTTTTTATCATTCACATGAAATAACATGTTCACATTTTCATCCACTGTTGTTGGTGCAGTTTATCCACTCATTTTGTTTTCTTGTCTCTTTGCTCACAAATTGCCAGAACATCTGCAAATTCTCATCATAGCCACCAAAATGAAAAAATAAGAGAGCAATGGTTAATTAGTTATAAATAAAAAGGAAAACCAAGAACGTGAAAATGTACCTGATGCTGTTTCCACAGGGTTCCCTCTGTTGGAACCCCATTAAACATCCAAAGGATTTTAATGAAAGTCACCCACACATACAGTATTCTCTGATCTTTTTCCTCCTCTTCCTCTCAGGTTTTGCCCATCCTCGAGATCCTTTACCACGTAGAGGAAAGAAACTCTCATCACGTCTACATGGCCCTCATTATTCTCCTCATTCTCACAGAAGACGATGCCTTTAATCGCTCCATCCATGAGGTGGTGGGTAGACACACAAAAGTTAAACACACACTAGTCAGGTTTCAGGAATTAACACAGAAAACTTCCATTACCTGCACTTGTTCGATTATAGTACATTTCCTCATTCCTGTCTCATTTCTGGTTTCAGGTATTGAAGAACGTCCCATGGTACACAGAGAGGTCATTGACGGATATCTCTCTTGGCAGTTTGCTCATCCTGGTGGTTATCCGCACAATCCAGTTTAACATGACCCGGACAAGGGTAAGATGAACATGTATTCAAGCACAGTTGGAAACATAACATGAAATCTATCAGCTGTAGACACATTTTGTGACTGTATATAAAAGATGGACAACTCCGCAAAAGTGAAGCCAAAATATTTCAATCATGCCCTGGTTGTCAAAAAACAATCCCTCCTGCATGTTCGCAGATAGGACATGGGCCAGAAAAAAATTCCCATGAAGATTTTTGTCATTCTAAGTAGTTCTTATGAAACTGTTTTAAGGTCAAGGGATTGTTTTTAATTACCTCTACTAAGAAGGTTATGTTTTCAAAGTTACGCAAAAACTGCTGAACCCATTTCCAGGGAATTTTGTGTGGGCGTGGGATCTTAACCAAGGAGGATGAGGATCCATATAAATGGGTGGATCTAGGATTTTTTTCTTTTAACTTTCTTTAACATGGTGAGATAGGGCATTAACCATGACAGAATTATGTGCCCAGCTAGTTTCATCTGTTTGTTTGTTGGTAGGACGATTACCAAAAAAGATTTCCATTAATTTTTGGGGAGGGGTGGGACTTGAGCCAAGTAACAACCCATAGAGGTATGCACTCTCCAAGCCCACGTAAAACAGGCTGAGACATCATGATTTACAGCTAAGACTGACTCATGATTGATAAGGAGGGTGTATCGGCAGGACCATGATACTGCGGCTCCACTCCCCAATCACTACTGTGCAGACCCTGGCTCCAAATGATGTCATCACTCCAAGATGGTTTTGCCACTATCTGGAATATTTTGACTTAGTTTTTGTACAGTGGAAGGAAGAAGATACGTCTTTTCCCTGTTGGTATACGTTGATCCAAGTAGTGATGTAAGGCATTTGTCATGACATGAACTCTTATTAATAAAACACAAATTCATCTAATAGTATCATCACTGTTGTGTGTATCTTTGTGTGCGTCTTCCCCAGGATAAATACCTCCATACCAACTGTCTGGCTGCCCTTGCCAACATGTCAGCCCAGTTTCGATGTCTGCACCAGTACGCTGCCCAGCGCATTATCAGGTGATGAACAAAAGATGATATATTAACCGTTCTTCTATCCATTCATTTCCCATACAGCCTATTTCAGCTTTTATCTGGATCTTACCATCTTATTCTAATAGATCCATTATCTGTGAGAATATTAAAAGTAGATTTACATTTATTGACATAATGGCCAAGCTTATTGTTATCAAGTGTGGCCTGTCTGTATGTTCTCTGGTGGTTTAAATTAGCATGTGAATCTTGACCTTTAGAATTGTTCTCTTATATGGTTGAACCCATCATTATAACTTTACAAATGGTAATATAATACATGTAGGAACCATTAACGGATAAAATAATGATAAAAGAATGTCTACCCAATGCAGTGAATTAAAGGCATGGCAGATGAAAATACTCCATTCCATTAATGAAAAGCATAGCATATATTATTTCAAAATTAAACAAAAACATTGAATTGCAATGTTTGAGCTGGTGTATTATGTTGTATTAATGATTTTATTACAACCACAGATTTAAAAGGAATAGCTACAACTTTATAAATCACACATCAGCACATTTTTATTGGCTCGCATTAAACATTGTCCTCCGAATATTAAATGTGCTGAGTTTGCCTCTTTTCTGGCTGAGAGTCTCAGTAAAAGACAAATCTGCATTTCAGAAAGAAAATCTGGATGCTCACCCTCAAAAAAAAAAAATATATATATATCAGTTGAAATAGTAAAAAAGCAGCACACAGTCAAAGTGGGCCTGAGGCCTTCCTCAGAGCACGTATGTGAGTAAAGTCTGCTCAAATCACAGGACAGAATGTGTTGATGATCTGACAATGTAGTTTTATAGACTAAAATCAATGTGTGTCACTGTCAGTCGGGGTATATTCCAACTTTATTAATTACTGCTTTGTGTAAGCTGGAGGCCTCGGAACAATCATCCGTACCAGATTTAAATAAAAGCATCCGTGTGAGTCAAGCAAAGATGCCAATGGAGAGACAGAAAACAAAAGGAACGGAAAGTCTAATTCACACAAACACCCTCTTTTGTTTTAGTGATTCATGTTGACTCAGCAGAAAATATTTATCATTGCAGTAACTTGAGTGTCTACGGCAGAAAAGACTAAGAAATGAAATATTGAGAGAGGTCTGTCTGTCTAGAAAATAACATTATGTATCACAAGGGAACGGAGGGAAAGGGTTTGGCCCAAAAGGACACGGAAGACTTGAGAGGACAAGGTTTAAATCACAAACACGTGCACACATACGTGCACACACATCAAGTCATTCGTGTCTGTTTGCTAACTCCAGTCACCGGGGGAGAGGAATGTTTCCTTCCCTGACAACGTGCACATGTTCGTGCACACTCAAGGATCCTCTTATCTCCCCGCCCATGTCTCTCTCCATATCTGTGACTCTTCAGTGTTTTGAGTCAGAGAGGAACACCGCCTGTGAACGTGTACATGTCCGTCCTGTGGTGATGTAGAGCAAACCGTCTCCATGTCTGACTATAATGATAATGATGATGATGATGATGACTATGATGGCCTGGGCTGGGTTAAACTGCCTGGCTGGCTGGCTGCTAGATAAAGGGAAATTTCCTGGCAGGAATTTCCACATGGCAGCCAGACACGGCTGAACTCTTCTCCTTAATTGACTCTAAGAGAGTCACGGCTGGAGCTGTTTATTTACAAGCAGCCCTGGGTTGAGCTGACCCAACTACTGCCTGTCATCATTTCTCTCTATCTGTTTCCTTTTGGCCACAATGTGACACAAATGTAAGTCTGTATTGAAAAAGAGAAGTTGTGATAAAGGAAGATTTATACAGAATTTATAAGACCTTTTTTTACCTGCTGCAACTCACCATTGACTGCCTCCACTCCACCAGAAAGCCCCAAACAAACAGCTGGGGTGTCGAATTATTGCAATGTGGTTTGAGATCAGATGGGGGCCCTGTTGCACATTTTACTAGCAAGGTTTCAGTTTAAAATTCTCCTAAAACTTGAGCATCGGGCTGCAAAATTGATCATATTGAAATCTTGATCTCGATTCACACCTATATGCTAACAATTCTGCATTTTAATTTGGTTTAAATAGGATTTCAGCTTTTAAATAGGATTTCAACTCTATCAAAACAAGTGCTCTTACGTTCTCACCCAACCAGTGACATCTCAGAGTCATCCCACGTGATGCAGATCAGCACAAAAACCAGCAGGGAAATGGAGCAAGAGAAAAATGGAGAAACATTTGTGTTAAGGACAAAGGTTCCCTTTATATGCCAGATTGAGAGCTCTTGCTGCGGCTTTAGGTTTGGTTTCAACCTGGCCCCATTTCGTGCCTACTGTCATACCAAACCCAGATGAAGGTAGTGACAACCAGATAACCAACCACTGTGCTCGTACTGCAAAAGGTTCTCATTCTGTGGTTTGGAGGTATTTTGGATTCAGACAATACGATGAAAGTCAAAACCACGAATATTGCAAGCAATGTTTTGCCAGCAGCACCACAGGGTAACACCACAAATTTATATAATCACCTTTAACCTCACCACAAAGTGCTATATGACAAAGCTGTAAAGGCCAAGAAGATGTCAGAAGAAAATCTCCTCGACATCACAATAGATCAGGAGCGATCATATTTTGTTGTTTTGCAGTCAGTGAGTGCAACAAGTATTCAGCTATTGTAAAAAAAAAAAAAATTCCAAGCAAGAAAATTGCGATTCTCATTTTCCAGACTCCAGTGCAACCATACATAATCTAATCCTTGAAATGAAAATGCTAAAATATATCATACAAATAATCATATTTTGAAGAACAACACGTGACAATCCAGTGTGTGCATCCACTATTCAGAAAAACAGAATCCTTTGGACAGGTGGAGACAGACCACCTATACATTGACCATGTCTGTCATGATCTCAGCCTTATAACTGATTTTGGGATTAGGCAGGAGGTTTGGAAATCCTCCTGGGTCGCCGCTTGCTGTCCATGTCCTTCACTGCCTCGGCATAAATGGGAGGATGTGACAGAGCGACTAGTCAAAGTGCGTTATTGTTGGCAGGGGTTCCCCGGTGGAGCTTCTTTGGTGGTCTCTTGTTTGAATCTGACTAGATACTACAACAGGTCCTATTAAGTAGATGTGGCTCCTTTGACATGAGGTCTCTAGATAACAGGTAGACCTCCACGTCGCTGCTCAGATACCTCCATCCACCTATCATTCGGCCAATTAGCCTGGATAAAGAATGCTGAGAGATGTTGTGTGTGTGTGTTTTTCAGTGCTGACAGATGGACAGGTGTTGCTCTAAGGGACATGAGTTGAGATCTTTGTGCGTTTAAGGCTCCTTTAGCCCTTCGCTGTCATTGAATTTAATTTATTTTTCAATTTTTGTTCCTTGATTAACACACATATTAAACATTTAACACCCTTGGGGGCCTATAGAGGGAGTATTAAAAAGTAGTAATTAAAACAGAAGGTCATTAATTAGTTTAATAACAGTTTATGATAAATAGGATCATAAAAAAAGAGAAAAAAATGTTGTTTTATACAACCAATATTTTATAAAAAAGGTTTTTAAGTTTTGTAAGAGTTAAACGATTGGTGTTAAATTAAGACTCATTTTTAGTCTTCGTAGTAAATTATTATTTTGACACATAATTTTGTTATTCCACAACTCATTTCTATTCATTATTTTAAAGGCCTCTTTTAGTAATTTAGTAGTAATCTGTCTAAAACTGAAGCTTCCCACTTCAGTTGAGTTTAGGCTACAGTTGAATTATTTACAGCACATTAATTACTGGTCTGCATGCGCAGTATGATGACTTTGTATTTGGGTTATTTCATAGATGTGTATCATCCATCAGTCACCGTTGCTCTGACTCTCTTTTCACTTCTCTCTCTTTGTCTCTCTCCTGCAGTTTATTTGCTTTGCTTTCCAAAAAGCACAACAAGGTTCTGGAGCAGGCAACACAGAGTCTCCGAGGCAGACAGGCAGACAACACAGCCTTGCCCGACTATGTGAGTAATACACACACACACAAACACACACACACAGTGTATACTCAGTTTGTTAGTGGTTAACAAATTATGTCTACTTGGGTAAGGACCAATAATTGTTGACAGTTTTGTGAGATTACGTGAATTTACACAAGCTGCATGAAATTTGATTTCGATATTGTCAAGTTTAGCAATTTTATTCATCTATTACATTCATTTTCACATAGTCATGCATCATACAGTAGCCAAAGCCCAACATTTTGTCCTAAAGAGATTGTTTAAAAATGTTGATCTTCCTATGATTGCTTGGGAAGACACCACACCACACATCTGTCATTAAATATGAGCTGAGCTAACCAGCTGCTCACTGAAGCTTTGTGTTTAGCATGCTAATATGACAGTAGAGTCAATTCTTGTTAACTCTCATCATGAAAGCGAATAATTTACTTCCCAAAATATTAAACTGTCCCTTAAAAATGATCTATTCAGTCTGATGAATAGTCGACGTAACCATAACTATTTTACCCAAACAAGGCTTTGACATACAATTAATTAAAAAGCATTTAAAGTTGAAGCTGTAACAAGCCAAATTGTCTTTATTTTTATTGATCAGTAGAATACGCGACCAGGCAGTTTTCATGTTATTAACCAGTGTATTCATCAGCTGGTCTTTCTGTATTTTTGAATGCTCAAGGATGCAACAGTTAAAAAAGAAATACATAAAAGAGAAAGTTTGTCTATAGCAAAAGATAACATTTTACATTTTACTTGTCAGACAACTTATATTGACTAGTTCAGCTTTCATTTGAGAATGTAGTTTTTAATTTTAATGCCGGAGTTATCAAATGTAAGTGCTATGCACCCACTGTTGAGCCGCAGTCTGCAGCTTCTTCTACACCAGCCCTTTGTCCTTTTTCTCACTACTTCCACAGTTCGTAACCCCCCTCCCACACACACGCGCACATTTAATTTGCATTGAAATAGTTTCCACTTGTAGACTAATATTTGATGAAACCATTGAGCGTTTGCAAAACCGAACGTTCAAATCAGCCATTCGCAGCGGAACCAAGGTAATATTGAAATTTCTCTGAAACATCTGTATTAATCTGAAATTGAAATCTTAACAGTGCCGCAGCAGTAATGTGCTGGGGAAAGTGTCTGAGCTTAAACCAATAAGTTATTGGTGATGTTGTTTCAATAAAATATAATGACTAGATATGGATCTTAGTAACAGCCACATCTGAGCAGTGTGTTGACTGTTTATATAATTGTTGATATTTGTGTTCAGGCACCTCTGCCCTCAGGTTTGTCTGTCTATGTCTCAGTCTGGCTGTCTCATTAGATTTGCATGGTTCTAGATAAGTGTGTGTGTTTGGGGGTTAGGAGGTCCCCATAGATGCCCTTAGGTGTTGGGGAAACAAGAGCGTATTTGAATGCTCCTTCACCCATGTACTGACTGTCTGATGTAGCCCTACAAACAGACATATATGTAAGCACATAAACACACACGCTCATAAAAACATATAAAATGCAGTTATCCAGCTTTGGTTTGATGCTCTCTACCTTCAGGGCTTATTTTAATGTTCTGTTTTATTTACACACTTTAATAAATACACATTATATATGACTAAAATGGAAGAGAGGCTGCTTTACCATGATTAAATGTTCTCTGTTCAGTGTCTTACTTCAGCCAGCCGTTCCCATGAGAGTCCACAGTGTTTTTAACAGTAGTGACATATATAATGAGACAAATGCATTGCGCAAGGTCAAAGTGTGAGGTCGCCTGCACAACAACGTTTTCCTTTTGAAAATGATTCACTGTGTTGCTCAAGGGCACAAGGCGCATTTCTAGTACAATTCTTCCATGGGAATTTTATATTGAGGTTCTTTTTCCTAGAATAGCGTCTGACATCTAGTCTGGGTCATAGACTTCAAAGACATGGCTGGTCAACATTTTTGATACAGTTATCCTTGAGCTTAGACTATACTAACTCAATGTGACATTGGTTCCCATGTCTACAAAGCTACTTCTATCAGCAGCAAGAAGTCAACGTTTAGCTTTGACATCCCATGATGCAAAGGAACATGCTGTGTTATTTGCCCTCTGAGCATGTGTGCACACTCACCCTCCCCAAGATGTACATTCATTTTGATTATGTCTTGGACAGGAGTTCAGTTAGCAAGCGTGTTCTCACGGAAGTGCACAATTAGCTTTTCCCATGTGTTTGGTAGTAAACGTCTTGTTCTTAGTCAGAGATGTTTTTCAGTGTTTGATAAAGCCTGTTGTTTTGTGCCGTTCAGCAGGAGGAGGACCTTCAAGTCTGGCCTCGATTCTGTCTGTTAATCAATTGTTGCTTTTGTTAGTTGCACTGATTGTACCCAACTTGTCAGTCTGTGTGAAATTATATTATTATTATTATTAGCCATAGCAGCAGTGGGTTTATTGATGGCAGCAGCAGTCAGTTGGTCCACCACCCTGGTCATGACTGAAATATCTGAAGCTGCTTTCACACATGCACTGAAGTCCCAGCATTTTTGTGAAAATTTCTGGAGGTGTCATATGCAAGAACGCAAATGTCAGTCAGCTCGGACATTTTCTGGAACTTTTCCTTCCACTCCCCTTGTTAATTGTCCGAGTGAGCCCATATGAGAATACAGCAGGAATAATGTCTGGAAAATTCACAGCGAATGAGAAGGGATGTTGATGACGTTTCTAACATGCAACGGATGTGAAACCTCTTTCAGTGTAAACAAGACACAGACGAAGATGTTGTCTTGGAAAAATAAGATCAGGGAGCTTTTGACGATAAGGGCCGATGTCGATATGATGTGAACAAAAATACATGATTTCCACAGTGGAATTTATACATCATGTCCTGCCTCCAGCTCTACTCAGGCACAACCCGTCACCTCAATGTTCTGGACATTTTCCTAGTTTTTTGAACACATCTGACCTGGATAATCTGCTGCTTTCTTCTAATGTGAAAGGCAAACTCAAACTTTCATATCTGAAAGTTAACGAAGTTAACTAATTAGTAGATGCATATTCAGTTCATTATCACATACGATACATCTGGAACCAGGGAATGTTCTTCATTTTAATCCAGAAAAATATCTAATAAAGTTTTTTAAAAACGTAATAGAACAAAATTTACCAAAATAGTCTTTCTGACAGTCTTGTCTGTTCCACTGGTCAGATCATTTCATAGAAAGTCTGTCTTAAACAACAGAACTGAGCAGTAGATTAAACACAAGACTGTATGGATGGTAATGCTGTGTGACTCAGATGAGCACTCAAACTCAATTTGCATATAGACTAACTTTTAAGCAAATATCTGGCTCATTTCAGTTGAGGTAAACATTGAATGCAGCATGGAATGTGAAATGTTATCTATGCACTGGACATTATTCTAGCCTCCTTACAATCAGTATTAATTCTAAAGTCAAATTTACATTAAAAACTTTGCATACCATTTCTTATCTGACCCGTTTTAATGCGTCCATCTCTGGCCCTCCTCTCTTCCTCCTGTAGCTGTGAATGTGACAGTGTAATCGTAAACCACTAGCTCTGGTATTATTCACAAACCCGCATATTAACTTGGGAAGTTTTAAGGATCTATAGGGAGAGATGAAGAGTAGCCAAATGTGAGGAGAAAAAAGAGGAACAATAGAAAGAGGAGAAACTGGCAGATGAGAGAGTGGGTGTAAGTGTGTTTTTTTGTAACGGGGGCATCTGGAAACAATGTAATTTGGCTGCGTCTGGCTCTGGAGAGAGAACTAATGTTTGTTTAATGTGGGATCGTCCCGGACATGTAATTGCTCTCTTTACAAGGGAGAGACTGAGAGGAGGATATGAGAAAACGCCGTCCAGTGCTTGAAGCTGTGGGTCCATTCTGCTTATGTCTCCCTCTTTCTCTCTTTCTTTGTCTGGCTCTTGCTCTCTCTCTCATATATACACCACCCCCCTACTCCTGCATGTGTTTGTGCTGCTGTGTCTGGTTAGTGTCAGGGACTAAAGAGTGAAGGGTTAGGGCCTCTTGAGCCCCCAGGGGACTGCCAGAGGCTTCCAGTCCAAGCAGGGCAGCTCTCAGGGGGCCTCACAGTTGCTCTCTGCAGCCTCTGCACCTTTGATTGCAGATGTTTCTTCTTTTTTTTTTTTTCTTTTTTTCCTTGCCCTTTGAGATATGTGCAGTGACATGCACTGTGTGCCTGTACATACTAACCAACATGAGAGGGAAGTTAGTGCAGTGTTGCCTTGCTTTGCATTGTGTGTCACTGTTTATGCTCCCAGCCAGCGGTTGTGGTGATGTTACTTCTCTGCCTCTTAGTCTGTTTACTGTTGCACATTTCTGGGAAGAGACTACAAGCACGCACACACACATACATGCACACACACACAGAGCCAGAAGCATGTTGGACCACCCTGTCTATGTGTTTATGTGTGCTGGTTGAGTCACAATCTGTGATCTCTTTTTAATAGCCAGAGTAGACACATGCATTAACTTTGTAGCACCATTCGTCTTGTTTAGGGGAAAAGCAGAGCCCGAGGATGTATCAACAGATAATAAACATTATGCCTTCTGTTTATTATCTGGGCTTTCAGGAATTAGCCACTTTGTTATTAGGCTACAAAATTGTTTTGCAAAATCCACAGTTTTCCATTTATTCAACGATAGCTCATGACAAGACGTTGTGTTTCTGAACTCCATTACTGAACAGTCTTTGTATACTTGAGTAAACAGAAAATATCAACACGGCAGTGATGGCACATACTTTTGAGATTCATCATGTGGCATCCACATGCCACATTGCTGAATTTGATCAATTAGTTTATAAGAAGCCGCCTGAATGGAATAATAAATTAATTCAATAAGTTGAATTTTCCATTGCTTTGTGTTTTATACATATGAATAGATTCATGTATTTTCACATAGAGAGTAAAAATAGACTGAGGCCAGTAAATGGGTAAATCACATTACCTTATTGCAGTACAGTAATGACAAAGTTTTGTGGCTCTGTAGATAAATATCCTAGTACTGATATTGGTGCCACCATCTTGAGTTTAAACGTCACCTGGAGTGTAAAGTAATAAAAATAGCTGAATCACAAATGGGAATCTTGTGTATTTTCCACGTATACATCTTATTATTACTTCCTCTGACTTATCTATGTCCATTTCATGTAATTCCATGGTGCTGATGGTGCCTCTGGGAAAACACCATGTGCCAGGACAGAGCTCTCCCTTCATACTTGATTTACCTGAATGTAGGAGGTTGATGTACATTATAATACTGCCTTGCACATTGACCTTCTGTCATTTTATGTGAAAATACCCAGAGGGGAGAGATGCAGAGAAAAATGGGTAAATCAAAGGGCGCCTATACATTTTACCTATAACAATTTCATACCATCTTAATCCTTTAATGTTTTTTTCCCCCAGTTGAAAGAATCGAGTTGTACAACATGAGGACTGTAACATGGTTATTATATCAGGCTTCTGTAACCTAATCTTGTTTGTTGATATAGTGAGCAGCAGTTTCTACATAGTTAACATGTATCTCGCACAATTATTTGCACATTGGAATCAAAGATGTCAAGCAAATTATTCAAAAGCTTTTTACACATCAAATATACCTTGCTGTTACAATGGTCAGAGACACATTAGCCCAGCATGAAAAACTACAGCTTCCACATCATTTGAATCGGAGCACACCATCTCCGCAAGGGGGGGTGCCAACGCAGGGGGCTCCACTTGGTCTTTGATCTATCCAACTGTAAAAGCTTTGTGGATGTTCACGCTCCACATGCTGTTTGGCTATATTAGTGGTCGATATGTGCAAGAGCATAATCATGGTGGATTATTTCAAAACATATTTTTCGTTTTCCTCACAATTGTCAAAACAGGAGATCAAATTATTTGCCAATTATGATGAGTTTCAAGAGAAGCAGAATACATCAACCTGAGTAATCTGTTATTCATCTTGGATTTCTTAAAACATATATCGTCACCTTCTGTTGCATTTTATTTTAATACAGTACGTTTATTGGTCTGATCTGCCTTTAAGTTGTTGTCAGTAACAAGCTGTTATAACTGAGATTCAGGCTACATCCGTACTACTACCTATAATGGCATTTTCAAAGCAAGACGATGTCTGTCCACACGCGTTTTGCTCCATATGAGTTTTAATCCCCGTCCATATCAACACATCTGAAAATGTATATCACACGTC
The DNA here is from genome assembly GCF_024713975.1 of Paralichthys olivaceus. Classification (NCBI taxonomy): domain Eukaryota; kingdom Metazoa; phylum Chordata; class Actinopteri; order Pleuronectiformes; family Paralichthyidae; genus Paralichthys; species Paralichthys olivaceus. Next base: position 9,277,355 of record NC_091110.1, read on the forward strand.
TGAAAATGTATATCACGTATTCTCTCACTGGGCATGCGTGATACACAGGAATGGCTTTAATATTCACACGTCTCTTACTCATGCAAGCAACTGTATCATTGTAAAGTGCAGAATTTAACTGCACAACAGCTGTTAGCAAAGACAACAGGGTCAGCAACGCTTGTAATTGTTATCCATGTTGGGTTGTACACTGGTAGCCGGGGATAATCCCTATTGCTTTCTTCTGTAAAAGGGGTCATGTGATAGGAGCCTGATGAATCAGTTAAGGCTACATTGTGACTGATAAAGACCCAATCAGCAAGCGGTTGTGAGTTTCTTCGTCATCTTTTTCCAAACATCCCAGATTCTGCCCATCCCGTCTAAAAAGCTTCCCCAGAGTTTTATAACTAAAACGGGGCCATCAGCATTTCCAAACATCTCCATTTTAGCAGCTTTACAACTCCGGAATAATCCTTATCAGAGTTCATGTGTTTTCAAGCGAAATGTAGTAGTGTGGATGTAGCCTTGGTAAAACTATCGCTTACACTAAATAAATCTAACTGAATGTTTAAATAGGGTGACAAGTCTTTGGTGGCCTTTATAAAGGTCATTAACAGTGAATAGAATGATATATAATGAGGTGTAGCTTTACAAATTATAACTAACCTTAGATTTTGGCTCATGACACTTTTTATGTGCCTCATTATGTCATCCTGTCAGTCTCAACTTAAGTCCTTTGCATTCCTTTCATTAAGGCAGTAACCTAATGAGAGCTGAGACCTGCCTTACCTACTGACACAGCCTCCCCCCTAACTGCTTCCTGTTCTTCCTCCATCATCTGTCAAATTTCTTTGCCTCACCTGCCCAAACAAAGATGGCGCACAGCCTTGTTGTTAGTCTACTTGTTACGCTGTCTCTCTGTATATCTGTCATCCTCTACTCTGTGTCAGCGACTCTTTCAGTGTTTATTCTCAGGCAGTAGGAGTGCCACCCCTGCAGGCAGCAGGTGCTCTGGGGTCCTAATGATTGTCTGCTTCCAAATGGTAATCAGGGCATCCCTGCTGCGCCCTGGTCTTTTCCAGATCGAGGAGCGGCAAAACAGAGCTCAGCAGATCAATTAGCACTGCCCACCTTTTTTTTCACCGGAGTGCTGTTGCAGCTGTTGGCATCCTCTTTTTTTTTTTAGCTATCGTTATCACTCTGCGACATCGCTGCTGTTTGGCCCTCCAGCCTCCCGCTGTTAGAAAAGTGGAGTGCTTATGTAAACTGATAATAAGTTGTCTGTCTGCAAATATGCTGGACTTCCCCTAGACACAGACAGTGATGCAGCGATTGTCCAACACAGTCTTTCCTAAACAGATTCTAGACACAGACTGTGCTGAATTGTTGCTGCTGTTGTTCTAGGGTGCAAACGTTGTCTTTTGCCTCATTCTTTATGTGTATATGTGTACTAACAAAGGACGTGTTGTGAATGTGTGGGTCTATAGGGGAATAAGAGGCTGACCTCGGTACAATGCTCTACAAAATGGTGTGATTATGACATGGCCATGGTACCATAATGCAGGTCAGACAATGACCTATTTAAAAAATTCCCAAAAGACAGGGCAGGCGGCTGCTGCTCAGCCAGTCTGACCCTCTCTGTCTGTCCATGTGTTTTTTTCTTCCTCTTTTCAGACTTTTACTTTAATTAAACTTTATTTCTCTTTAAAATGCTGTTGTCCTTTGTTTACGTAAGCTGCTCCTCAATACTTCTCAGTTGTTGTTTTATTTTGTTTTGCTCTTGACGGCATGTTCAGGTGTGGCTTTCGACTCCTTTTTTGTTTATGTATCTGTCTGTGTTTATCTCCGTACCCTTGTCTTAATATGTCTGGTTTGTCTGCCCTGCAACAGCCCTCAGTGAGCAGCGGGGCCGGCCAGGGAATCACTAAGCTATTGGTTTAATGATGCCAGCTCCTACTTTACAGGGATTTACATGTCTGTGTCTCTAAACACCCAGTCCATACACACAAATACTTGCACAACAACATGCATGGGTATGATAGGATGGCTAGACAAACACTCTGACACAGATAGCATAGTGCTGTCGCTGTCCTTCCCTTCTGCAGATTGCATCTGAAAGCTCTATAATTTCTCTTGTCAGACAGATAACAAGGGTCAACCATACCTGCAGACATAACACATAGGTGTCCAGCCTGCTGAATAATTAGCAGCAGAATCAGACAGATGGAAAAGCTTACAAACACACACTCACGGCTTCCTGCAAGGTTTGAGTAAATAGTGAAACAATTAAAATGGAGCAGTATCATTGAGACCAATGACAAAGCTCATGTCTAATGCCTGTGATGTCTTGGGTGGGGAGAGGACATTAAACAGCGGCGTGAGTGGTTGTGACTATGACAATGCAGGAGGCTTGAAAATCGCACATGACTGGAGGAGCAGAAGAGAGGAGGGAAAGAAAAAATGAGGAAGGGGAAAGATAGAGAAAGAAAAGAAAGTCCCTTATGGCGTCATGTCAGGTGTTTTCTGGTCGTCTAGCGGATCCATCTGCGGGAAAAACAAGTGTAAAGAACAGAGTGGGAAGTTGAAGAGGAGGAGCCAAGATATTTAAATCCTGTCTGGGTTTCAAGTAGACCATGGGCCTTTTAATCTCATCCACTTGTCAAACATACACACAGGGCCAGGCAGACGTCTAGCTAGCCTATTTTCATGTGACCTGAATTCCCCAGTGTGGCATTTTTTTCCTTGCCAGGCTAATCTCATTAAGTTGGGTGCAGAGCTAGAGAACAAACACACAAGGCATCCCTCACTCCTACTCTGCCCTCTTCTCCTCCTCCTTTTGTCTCCTCTTCATCGCCTTCACTTTTTCCATCAACCCCTCTCCTCCTCATTGTCTTCTTTCTTGCTTCCATTTTTGCTCCTGTCCTCCTTCCTCTACGTCCTCTACCGCCTCTTCCTCCCACTCACTTGTCTCCCATATCTGTCTCCCTTTTTCTGTCTAATTATGGCCTGCCACAGCAGAGGAGAATAGAGCAGGTCTAGCTAGGCGATGGAGTCGAACCTCTGGAGCCACCTCTGCTCCCAGACGCACAATCAATCCTCATTATTGCCAGCTCACTCGCCTTCTCCTTCGCTTCTATGCGTCTGCCAGTTTAAGCTCCACGCACCTTCATCCGCCAGCCTGTGGAAATCAGCATAGTGCATTATTGCATATGTGACAACCCCGATTCTTGGTCGACAGATTACAGTTATTTACAATCGTCCCGATCTTGCAGCCTACTTTCAGGGGTTTTGATTGTGTGTTCACACGCATGAAATTGTGCATATAGTTATTGTGTAGGTGCAGCACACACAAAAAAGGCCACACAGCGAGCAAAGTTATTTATAAGATAAGTGCCTTGTATCTGAAGCAGGGCACAGAAGATGGAATATAAAATGCTGCCACGTGCAGTTCTGTTACAGATGGTTCACCCAGATTGGGGGTGTAATCTCAGCTCTCACCAGGCGGCTGTTGTGAATCTAGTCTTAGCTGCTATAAGCAAATTCTTGGGCAAAACAAGTCATCGTTAGAATGAATCATTTTTGTCATGAAAATAAATCATAAAAGACTCTGGCTGTAGAAATCATAAAGGCCTTTATTGCCTCTAATGGAGGTTCCTAATAGTTTGTTTTTCCAAGACCAAAAATATTTCATGAATTATCTTTGTTTTACTTTCTAAGGTTTGAAATGTGTCTCACACAGCAGAGGGGAGTTTTTTAATGAAAGCTTTTTCTGATTTATAGATCTATACATTGAAGAGTGAACTGGCTGACTTGGCACCTAACTCTACTGTTTTTTACAGGGCTTCGACTTACAATACTTCCAGGGAATACACTTTCCTTCTTTCATGACTAAAATGGAGCAGGATTTAACCCCAGAGGAAGTTACTGATCAGTACTGTCTAAGGCTTCCTGTTAAACGCTTTAATGAATTTAATGAGTTAAACAGTGTTTCAGCCAAATCCAATACAATTGAAGTAAATGGTGACCGAACGATTCTTTAAACGTTAAAAAAACCACAGAATTAAACATAAAATGGCACCATACTGCTCCTGTGGTGTCATCCAAGTGTCCGTAATCCCCGACATTCAGATTTGTCTTGAAACAGCATCATTAACACCATGTTTTAATCCTAAATGATATCCTCCTCTGGAGCCGCGTTTGGCATGGATCACAGCGGACATTTAGGCTTATAACATGGTTTAAGTATACTCGTTTCCAGTCGAAGTTAAAAGAGTGGGTTTACGGATACTTGGATGACCATTTCACTATTTACTTCAATAGTTTTTTTACCCCTGATACTCTGGAAGTGTTTTGTGGACTCAAACACTTCATCCCCCCCACCTTCTTTGTGTGAAGAACTTTGTAAATAACTCATCATGTCATCCACTCAACCCTGTGTCTTATTCTCCATCCTTCCTACACCTGTCTCTTCCCATTCTGTCACTTGTCACAAGTGACACTTGTCTTTGCCCCTAGACGAAACGTGCTGTGACATGTTCCGATCAGTGACTTAAGAGGTCACCTCTCTTCCCTCGCTCAGACCTTGGCTGAAAACTTAGTAACTCTATTCCTTCTCTCCTTTTCATCATTCTCTTCCTCCGCCCCATCTTCTCCACCTCTTGGTTACCCCCTGCTGATCACTCTATCAGGAGGCAATCATTTAAAAACACCATCATAAGTGAAACCACTGTTGTGGGAAACCAATTAACCTTTACATCCTCCCTCTCCCCCAGGCCCAGGACCTGAATGTGATTGAGGAGGTGATCCGCATGATGCTGGAAATCATCAACTCTTGCCTTTCCAACTCTCTCCACCACAACCCCAACCTGGTGTATGCGCTGCTCTACAAGAGGGAGCTCTTTGAGCAGTTCAGGATGCACCCCTCCTTCCAGGACATTATGCAGAACCTGGACACGGTCAGTCCGATTCTTTTTCCTGGTACTTAACCTAAATGTCAATCAAGAAGTGAATTGAGAGGAGTTTGGTACCGGTAGAGCTTTACATCAAGGCATTGGCTGATTTGAGGTTATTATTCAGCACATCAAGGTTATAGAGATTTTTCCCCTGAATGTCCTCTCCATCTGCAGGCAAAGTTTCAAAAAGCCAGGCAGCCCTGGAACACATGCAAACTGCATCATTAACATAGTGTGTAGTTGGACTGTACAGCAATGCAGAGCTCTGTGAGCTTAAGTAGTATTGATGAATTAATCAGTCCCCTTGTGTCGAGAGGCTCTGTGTCAAATATTCATTGAGAGTGTTCGGTGTATTGGGGGAGGAAGGGACGGAGCAAGAGAAAGCTGTCATTCATAGCTGTATTAGTCATGTCGAGGAGGAAAGAAAGCTTTGGTGTGTATGTATGAAGGATGGGGGTTGCTGCCATGGGCTTTGCTGTTATCCATAAGTATGAGGCAAGCATGCTAGCTAGAATCCCTCAGTTAAGTCAGTCTCCCTAAGGCTATTCTCCAAAGCCTTCCCCATGCTTGCAAATCCGTGTGTGTGAGCATGAGATTCAAGATGAGGGCCTGCTTTTTTGCTCCTCTAAATTAACCCCATATGGAAGGTCTTCGGAGTTAATGAAGAGATTAGTATTAGATAGATGTAGGCACACACGCACACAGTGTTCTTGCAGGCTCTGGTGTATTTGAATTTTTCTGGAGCATACGGCAGAGAACGGGCAGAGAAAACATTGCCTGTAGATGCATTTTTCCACTGTTGGTTTGACAAAAAAAGTGAGCATTAAAAAGAATCAGTAATACCTAGAGTTTTTTAATGATCAAATATCTAACATTTCTCCGGGGAAGAACCTAGCACAAGAAATGCAAAATACAGTTTCCTTGATCTCTTGTTTAGCTTAAACCCAGAAGGCATCAGATAATTTGAGCCCCAGTGAAGTGCTTATTATAAGTGAGAAGAAACACGCTCTTACCCTTTGGTGAATTTGTCTTCTGAAATACTACATGCGATTCTTTGCTGAGTATGTGGCCTACAGGCATATTAGCCAAGCCTATGTTCATAGAACTCGTACATTTTTATAACCATTTTCTCAACTTTCATTCACTTTCTTTCAAATATTCTCACTCAATATTGTGATGTAGTTGCGCTGTATTCTTGCTTTTTCAGTGCAATGCACTGCTGCTAGGAAACTTGACAACAAATGGATGGATCTTATTAGCTGTTGATGCAATTAGAAAAAAAAAGTCATGTCAAAGGGATCAAAACAAGCTCGCTGCATAGATTTAACAGAGATGTATGTGGCTCTTGATGTGGTTAACAGGGTGGAACACTAACATTAGTGTTACTTCGTTAAGAAGTAAACCTTCTATATGTAGCTTGATGCCACTTTTTTTCTAGCTGAGATATTGCACCCGGTGACATCATGTTATAGGGTGTGGCTGCATCAGTGTGATAGCTCCAAACAGTGGGATTAAACAAGTCCAAGAGCCTCATGACAGAATTGGTGCTTGATGTAAACCTCAGTGAGATCAAGATGACATGAAATCCTGTGTATATAAAAACAGGAACTGGATTTAATATTGAAAGATTTGAACTAGAGCCTGACCAAATCTGGAATATTGAGGCCAATACTGATAAGTGATGACTTATAATTTAACAAAATACTCCTGATTTCTCTTTTTGAAATCTAAACACATATCTTAAATTAGAAGGGAGAACTGTAGAGTAGATACAGTACATCCACCAAGACCCAACAATCCCCTTATGAAACCACATTTAAATTCACTAGATCCTGATTTTTATTTGGACCTGCACCAAATTGATCACATTCATAAAAATATCAGTCCTGGAAACATGCCTAATCTTTTTTCCTCATTTCCCCATAATGGGGAGTACGCTAATTAGCTTCTGGCTGTAGCTTCATATCAAGTGCACAAGGCATTATAAACCATCTCTATGTGTTTTTTGGTCGAATTGAGTTCTGTGTTATGATTGGCTTTTTCCTCTCATCTGGCCATTAGGTGATTGGCTTCTTCAGTCAGCGTCTGGAGCAGGCAGGAACTGACCTGTCAGTTGAGAGGGTTCAGGAGGTCATCATGAAAGGAGCACAGGCCCTGCCCAGTGACAGACTGAAGGTAAATCACACACACTCACACACCTGCATACATTTTCACATCACAGTATGCTGGTACACTTTGTCTAGTTTTTGTGGACGAGCGTCTAGCAAAAGAAGAGTTTGGCCAATCCTCGTTTCAGGGAGGTTCTCTGCACAGATGTGTTCACAACAGCAACAAATCCTCCGCATTATTCAGGTGAGAGGTGGAGCAGCCAGTTGCAGCAGATAGACGCAGGAAGTGACGTATTAATTCTGCTGTGGCGATCACATAGTCATGTTTACAGCACCCTGACACCGTCATCAGCTCTTATTACCACAAACTCAAGCAGATACAAGAGAAATTTGTTTTCCTGTTGATTTTTTTTGCGTCTGTCGCTTGCTAGAAACATCATCAACCCCCCCACTTACAGGCGCTGAATCCAGCGGGTGATTCCCTGCTGTGTTCACACTTTGAATTCTCCTGATTTTCTAAAGACTTATAATAGGAGACCAGGCAGAAAGTCTGCAGAAACCACAGAGCCTCTTACTCGTACATTTGCGTTCACACATGCACCTTTTCTGAAAAAACACAGAGGATCTGCTGAGTACAGTGCATGTCTAAGAGCAGCATAATAATAATATACTAAAATAATACCCCCACCCACCCAAGTTGTACTCCAAGACTTCCCTCGAGCTTGGCTGGTCTGCAAACACACTCACACACATGCACACACAGCAAAAGGACAGATAGGATGGCAGAGCATGGAGACTAAGAATCATGAAAAATCTCTGGCTGAGGAAGGATTGGGACATATTGGACAGGATTAATTCAGAATCAAACAATGTGTTGTTTAAGGCTCCGAGCTACGGTGAATTGGTGCGGGTAGGTAAAAAAAAAAGCAAATTAGTTTATTCTGGGCATGTGAGAGGAGGAGAGGTATGGTATAGGTATATGGACTGAGGCAAGGGAAAGATGGAAAGAACCATTGGGACGTGAGACAAAAGGCCAAAGCCCTATTCTCATTAGCATTAATGCCCATCTTCATTCCATCTCTGCTGGCCGGCTACACGCCAACATGTAATGACATTTCAAGGAGATGGGATAGGGGGCTATGGCGCACTTTGTCATGGGCACATAAGATCAGGAGGAGGGGGTGAGGGGACATAAATCTGCCACAGCGCCTCGTTACCCAACGCCCAACTCTCCTGGCGGGTTCGCCAACCCCCCGCCCCTCCCAGTGCTCCACCATTAATCAGTGAGGAAATATGTAACCAGTGGTCTCCTCACCAGCACTGAAGCTCTTAATTGCATGTTTCATCATGTGTTTCATGTTCTATACTTGGCGGCTGGCTGCAAGGCATTTGTCTCGCTAGCTGATGTGGAAGAGGGATGGTGCATGGCCACGTGGGATCTCCTCTGTCTCACTCCCCGTCAGCACATCAGAGCGCTAATGTAGCGATCGACCATAAAGCTGTAGAATTACACACAGAGACATGTGGATAACCCTGCCATGTCCTTCAGTGAGGCTGCCATACCTGTAGCACACACTGAAGCACACAGCTGTGGCTGGGATATATGTGTAACAAGCATGTGTCGTCCTCTCTGTCTGCGTGCGTTTGCAGGCGATGGTGATTCTGTGTATGTAGCCATGCGTACTGGTTTTTGTTTCTGTGCAAAAAGTGCTGTGGAGTCTCACACTGACTCTCCACCATCTGAGTGTTTTCCAGCTCCACAGGGTGACGTGATGCTTCCTCAGGGAGAAGTCCCAGGCACTTGATGGTACCATCGCTCAAACAAACAGCTGTCCCTCTACCTCTTGCCTCTCTTTTATCTTATGAGCTCCTTCTGCTATTCAGCCTCCAAAGCGGAAATCCATAGGTTGGATTAATGTTGTGTGGACTCATCGATACATTGTTAATTACGCAGTAAAAGCTCCTAGAAGGAGTATTGGTGTCTCAGTCAGTTGTGCATGGAGAGGCCGAACAAGAAAGAGATGTAAGGGTGATTGTTCCTCTCTCAAACAAACAAAGACACATTCAATCCAAATCTGTAATTCAATTTTTTTTTCATTTATTAGAGGAGTCCCCCTATCCTGTGGTAATTATTACACTTAATAGAAATACAGTGCTTGTCATTTTCTCACCACCTATACCAGGCATTGACAGTAAGCAGCACTAATGTAAGCAGCATTGTCATATTTATCTTCCTTCTTTGTCTCAAAAAACGATTGTTGGGAGGAACTGACAGTTGACAGTTGCAAAGTAAATAACTTTGTTTATTATCAAATGACTAAAGCATCTTGTTTTTGGCAAGGGGGACGCTATACATACAAGTAGTCTGTTTATGTAAAGCACTTAAAAGCATTTACACTAAATGCAGACATGTAAATTAGGTCCCAACTGAAAGAAAGGGTTAAAAAGAAGGTGGTAAATACCCCAGGGACAACCCTCAGTGCCTCGTCACTCAAGCTCCCTTCTCTCTCATTCTTTGTGTGTGTGTGTGTGTGTGTGTGTGTGTGTGTGTGTGTGTGTGTGTGTGTGTGTGTGTGTGTGTGTGTGTGTGTGTGTGTGTGTGTGTGTGTGTGTGTGTGTGTGTGTGTGTGTTGTTTCAGGGTGTATGAGACTAAGAGGCTCTCATGGGCAGTGCCCTTTGGAATGTGTTGTTTAGCCTGACCAGCTGAAATCTGCCTTATTGAGCAGCGATAGCCCACAGACTCTCTGGCTCCTCAGGACAGGATGGCGGGGATGGGGGGTGGGCATGGAATGGTGGGGGGTTGGGTGCTTACCAGCTGTTACTCAGTACCTGGTCCTCAATACGTCTGATGGCCACTACACACGACACAGTTTCACTCTGAAGACAAAGTTAAACTTCTGAAATCCTTTTGTTTGGGATTGTATCCTGTGTATTACGACCCGTTTTAACATCAGATTGTTTCCCTTGGATTCAACAAATAGCCATTTAGATGTATATACACATACTATACCAAAGTACTATTTATTTTTCTTGAGGGGAACTGGCAAATGAATTGTGGTGGGACTACAATGAATTGAAAAAAAATCAGCAAAGTCATTAGGATTCATCATCGGTGAACGATAAATGTCTGTCCCAATGTGAATCCGTCACGTCTCTCATCTTTTCTAAATGCACTTACAATGTACTTAACGTGGTTGAAACAGGATTAAAACCTTTCAGGAAAAGAGGCGAACATTAGCATGTCCACTGTGTGTCATGTCAGAGCCAGAGCCATTTTCACAGTGATGGACCCATGTGCACTATCATGAACGCATGTTCGTACAAAGAACAGAGAAGCTCGTATCAAAACACAAACAGATGGAGTGTGACTTCATTTGCTGCACAGGACGCCATTATACAACTATATCTTTGATTAGCGATACAGCTTATCCTTCAAGTCATGGCGAGAGCTGTGGCCAATCTCAGCTAACATTGGGAAAGAGGCAATGCACACTGGACAATCGCCAGTCTATCACAGGGATGACATACAGAGACAAACTCGCTTTCACAGACCTACAGGCAATTCAGAGGTTCCAATTAGCCTTTAGACTCTCCGATTAAACGAACCGGCGTGTCTTTGTAGAAAGACATGCAGAAAACTCATAAAGGCACGAAAGGGTACATGCAAACTCCACAAGTTTGACACCAGTCTTCTTGCTGTGAGGCAACAGTGCAATCCACTGAACGACGTGCCCGAATCTTTATTAAACCTCTAAAGTGAATGATTATTGCAAACCCTTTGTTTACAATGAAACAATATCAAATTACAGCATTTTTATATAATGACCATGAATTTTATCAAACAAGTTGAAGATTGTAATACAACCTTTCAATGCTTGTGTGCGTACCTACTCGTGTGTGTGTGTGTGTGTGTGTGTGTGTGTATTGAGTTCATAGTTGCTCCCTGGCCGCATTCTTCTCTGTCTGGCCGAGCTCTGACAGCACAGCAGCGTGCAGAGGAGGAAGGGAACACGGCGTCCTGAGTGAAGATATGAGGCCAGCCAGTCAGTCTGTGTTCAGGGGCGAGGGCCTGACCCGCCAGGACCCATAACTAACTGATATGAGCTCGGGCCAATTGGGCTCAGACAGCTGCCAGAATGAGAACAAAACAGAGGAGGGCAGGAGGCGAGAAGACAACAGAGCGCCAGAGGAAAGAGAGTAAGCCACAGTATAGACAGACTAAGGCGACGGAGATAATATTAGGGTGTTAGATGCTCCAATTTTTCCCAGAAAGCACTGGAGCATGGAAGATACATTTTTTTCTGTGACACGTTCTCTATGTAGTGATATCCAAGACTTTCCAAAGAACCAAATCCCTTGGTGGCTCCTGTCCAATATAACAGTAGGAGGAAAAACGGAGGCCATTGTGATTCAGACATCATTTTTCTTTTCTTTTTTTTTCATTTTGTGTTCAGTCTCAAGTGAATGTGGTTGAATGTGAACAGGGGGCTTTATGGTGGTGCAGTTTAGGTTCATAATTTCTTCTACAGAAGGCACTTGTCTTGAGAAGCACTCGTTCTGATAAAGGATGTTTGTGATAACGGCACAAGATGCATAATTTTCACATGCTTTTCAGTCTCTTGGCAAGTTGTGAGACTATGCCTGTTTTACTGATGTGAAATCACAATAAGCCTTGATCATTAAAGGAGTAGTTTGATATTGTGGGGACTATGCTTACTTGCTTTCCTGTACAGAGCTGGATAAGAAGATCGATATTACTGTCACATCTTGGATATGAAGCTTGAGTCTGGAGATGGTTAGCTTAGTTTAGCATAAAGACTGGAAACAGTTGGAAATGGAAAAAAAGTTTAAAAATGAACGCGGGAGCCAAGAAATAGACCAACACATTAACCTCCATTTCCCTGAAAATATATAAATATGTAAAAATATATCTAATGCTTCTGACGATGCTTACATGCCTGCTTGTCTCGACATGAGTTTCCATGATGCCACGCTCCTCCCCAGTTCTCGATAAACACATAAAATCCTGTCATATAATTTAGGGATTTTGTGCCTGGCTCCCTGTTTGGCTTCCGTTTGGACACATGTTGAACCTTGACAGCAGCTCGCAGGATAGAGCTCAGCAAGCAAAACCATGTGTTTCGTTTCTGTATTCCCAAGTCTTTCCATGACACATTAAACCTGAGTGGGCTGAGAGAGGATCATACTTGATCCCAAGAGAGAATGCTGAGTAATTCAGGAGTAAAAATTGATTGTATGTCTCGATCAAACCTACATTAACAAAAAATTGAAATGTGTATGACAGTAATTGAGTGAAGACCATTTGCAAAGTTTAAGTAGAGCTCTGTTTTGTTTCACCTGTTCCTCAGTACTGTGCTTGCTGTGTTCAGAGGTCATGATGATGAAGAGCTCCTCATATTCGGATTCCTCATCACGGTTTGAAACAACATATAAACTGCAATATTGTTATTTTATTGCCCCGCCTCTAAGCTAGCTTATAAAGTGCAACATTACTGTATATTACCACAGTGGCTCATGTCTGTATATAAATGTGTTCTTATGAAAACAATAACTTACTCCTCACACCATCATCCTAAAATAGATGATGAGTTGTCTGTAACACTGATACATTTATTTGCACATTAATGAGGGAGAAATTTGAGATGGCGATATTAATACCACACGTGTTGTTTCACAATGTGTCGACATTGCAGTATTTGCTGATTAATGCTTTAATTATCCTAATTACCTAATTAGCATAACTGGTTTATGTTTCATATATCATGGTGATTATAGCAGGACGAGCCCTTTGTTTTGTTTGTGCTAGTAAATCACTTTCCACCCAAAATAAACAAGGGACTTTAAAACCTGAATTACATGACGTCCTCTGTGCTCACAAGTAAAAGTGAGTCTGGTTTGAGTAACCGTCACCGTCGGTGTCATATGAACATTTGACGAGTAAGTGAGCTTGTCCAGGAGAGAGTCACCCACACACAAACACCAGCCAGATAATAGCGCTCCTGCATTGTGTCTCGCTGTCACAATGGCAGTGGTGTGTGTGGTCTAGCCTCAGTAGCCTGGCATATGGCCTGTGACCCCGTAGCCCCTCCGTCTGTGTCAATATGATACCGATAATGTGGCGGTGAATAGAGGAGGCAAGGACTCAATAGAGCAGACTGGGAGCATCTCATAAAAGGGCCTCAGCGTCTGTCTTTCACCGCAGACTGATTACTGGCTGCATGTGTGCATATACATGCATGTGTAGACAGGAGGGTATAATAAGGCAGCGTTGTATTATTGATGCTCTTTTGCTACCTGCCTGCTGTTAGGTGGGCTGGCAGAGGTCTGGTCTGGTCTGGTCTGGTCTGGTCTGGTCAGTGGGCTTGTGTTTAAATTTGAATAAAGACCTTATCAACCACTATTTCCACTGTAGAGTGTATAAAATGGAACTGAAACGATTCTGATCATCAGTAATTGTTTAAGTTAGTTTTAGATGTTTGTCCTTCTCTGATTCCAGCTTCAAAAACTGTGGAGATTTCCTGCTTTTCTCTGTTTTAGATCGTAATTTTAGTAAATCAGGTACATTTTGGCTGCCTGAAATAAAATTATTAGAATATTAAGACATTTTCACTACATTCTGACACATAAATAAAAATAATATATAGAAAATAATTATTTGATATATCGACAAACTGAAGATTGTTAACTGCAGTGCCAGTCTCAAAGTATGCACTTACATTCCAGACATTCTTTTTGGAAAAGTGAATGAAATTGTCAACAATTGACACACATATTTCTTCCACATATAGCTCTTAAAATTCATGTATTTGGTGCAAGATAAAGGACAATATGCATATTTCTTTACTCAATCCCCTTTTTTGGATTTTATTTCAGTTTATTTTACTTTTTACATAAATCAGCTGAGACGACTAATACTCATCTGTTGTGCTGGCTGCATGATACTCTGTTTAATTGACTTAATTCTTTCATCTTTAAAATGCACTACAAGGCCCCTTTAATTCAACTGAGCAACCTTAATATGCCTGATTTTTCTTGACATCAACATCCATAAATAATTTTTGTAAAAATGTGTAGAAAATCCCAAAATAGAATCTATAATATAATAATGTGAAAGGAAGGGAAAAATCCTGGATCTGCCTAATTGTCCAGACCGAGTAATCCGGTTACACAGCACTTGTTAACAATAAGGTCACGATGTCTGACACACTACTCTACACTGTGTTTTCTACACTCACTGGAACTGATGTCTATGCCCTCACTTAGTTTCTGAACAGGCTATAAGTGACTCTGCAGTCATACTTCTTTTCTCGTACAGCAGCGGTTGTCAATATCCAGTCGCCTCCTGGGGTTAAGAGGTGACATTACATCATTAGCCAGTCTTTTAAAAGGTCATTGGTTCGGACCAGGGAGTGATACCTGTATGCAGGAAGCTGTGTCCGAATTTACCTCACAGTCAGACTAGATTACATCTGCCGGCAAACTACTGTACCTGATGAAGAGTGAATACACAGAGAGGTAGAGAGAGGCCTGACCTACCTACCTGCAGGGCAGCGCCTCCACCCATCAGACGGAGACGTCACTCCACTGGTCACATGAAATGTGGTTGGAGGCAGTTTCATGGTATTGTTGGGGTCGGAGGTCCAACAATAGTCCTCTGTTAAAGAACACTGCATGAACTTTGAATGCCTTTAATGAACATCCATGCAACGTCATGAGGTATTATACACATTATACTGTGTTGCCTGATCATTGCCTCAAAGTATAGCTGCTTTTAACGACAGTGACATTCTCCAGAAAGACAGAATATTTTTGAATAATTACTTAAAACGTCCATTAAAATAAAAGTTTCACCTTTCTTTCCTTCATAAAAGAAAAATGTCAGCTTCTGATAACACTTAGTGCTTAAATAAATCCTAAATTCTTGTTTTGAATTTGGTTGAACATCTATCGGTGCTCAGACATCTATGACCTTCGCACCTCTTCACCTAAAAAGCAGCTTTCAGACATGCACTAAAGCCTGGAGATTGTTCTAAATGTATCCATCTAGGGAGAAAAGAATTAAGAGTGTGACACTTTTACTTGACGGACATGAAACAGAAAAAAAACAATGTAATACAAATATCTCGGGATGAAAAAGAAGAGCAATACATGTCAACTTGGAAAGACGACAATATCCAAGAGCTTTTGGAGATACGGGCTGGTGCTGGTGCCGGAGTGCTGTAAACAAAAAGATATGATTTTCACTGGAAATTGCATACGTCATGTGCTGGCGCCTCCCCTCACATGAAAGTTGAGGATTGTTGTGAACACATCTGACCTGGACAATCTCCTGCTGTGCTCTTCATATTTAAAAGACAAACACTGGAAAATGTCCTAAAGCAATTTTCTGGACATTTTCAGGAGTTCATGTTCGAAAATGGCTCGAATCACATTAAAGAAAAAAAACTGCCACGTCATAGCTCACTGAGACAGAGCAACACAAAGGAGCCATTGTTGTTAAGAATAACCCATTTTTCTGACTGTGGAACATCAAACGTTTTGTTGTGCAAGATATCAACAGGTTTCACTAACAAACAAAGCAAATATCTGCGTTTAGAATTAACACAGTGATATCGTCACCTTTGATTCTGCTTTTAATCACTTTTGTATCTTTCCATCTTTCTCCTTTTCTCTGTTTGTGTGAACAGAAGTTTCCTGAGCTAAAGTTTAAGTACGTGGAGGAAGACCAACCCGAGGACTTCTTCATCCCCTACGTCTGGTCCCTGGTCTTTAACTCTGGAGTCGGCCTCCACTGGAGCCCACATGGCATTGAGTTGTTCAGCATGGACTCTGGCTGAAACGCCGGCTGCTGCAGACAGTGTGTGCGTCTCCATCCCTGTCCAGTGACTGACAGCGTGTGTATGTGGGTGTTTATGTGGGTTTTGTGCACATTACCCTTTATAAGTATGTGCATGCTGCTTTGAAAGTGCCTCGACCTTGTACAGAACGGTTTTTCTTTTTACGCAGCACCACCTGTTTTTTTCCCCCCACATGTCCCAATAATTCCTCTGATTCTTCACGGCGAAGCTTCACCTGTGTACAGTCAGTCCTGTAGTGAAAACCTGTTAAACATCAGCTCCACCTGCTTCCACAGCACACACCGACGCACATCTCTTCCGTTGTTGTGTCGAGCTCAGGACACCGGCTAAGGATAATCCCACATTTTTAGTTTTCTTGCTTACAAAGAAAAAAAAGGTCAAATTAAACAGATAGGCTTAATGCTACATGCACACTACAAGGTTTTCGTTTGAAAAATCATCAACTCTGTTACGGACACATCTGTCCTCCACACTACTCCGAGGTTTTAGAGCAGCTAAACTGAAGGTTGGGCCGAGTTTTAGTTTGAAAACTGGGGCTGCTTTTAGTCTTGACAGGCAGAAACTTGAGATGCTTGGAAACGATGACGTAGACACTCACAGTTGCTTTCAGATTGGGTCTTTTCGGTCACAATCTAGACTTTGCGTATTCGTCAAGCTCCTGTCACATGACCCCGATCCAGAAGAAAACACACTGCATTAACCTTGGCCTCCATTGTAGAACACAACATGAACAATCAATTACAAGTGTTACTGACCCAGTTGTCTTTGCTAACAATTGTTGTTCAGTTAAATTCAATATTTTACAAGGATACAACTGCTGACATGTTTTGGATGTGAGCTATTATTCGAACAATCTGCAACAGTTCCCAGCTAGACACGCATGCCCAAAGTATGTGGGTGATCACGTGATATGTGTTCTCAGGCGTGTTAGTGTGGACAAGGATTAAAACTGATACAGAGCCAAAACATTTATGTGGACCGATAGTTTTACTTGGAAAATGCTGTTTTCAAAAGAAAACATTGTAGTATGGATGTAGCCTAAGTTACCCTGCTTTTATATACGATTATTTACTGCTGCACTGAATGCTAAAAAATAAGGTAATATTCAAGACAGGCAAAGTGTCTTTCACATTTTATTAAATGTCCTCTATAATACAGAAGTATGATTATCTCATAGATTGGTATTTTATTTTGCTCAGTTCTCAGAATACAATGGTTTTGTATAAAAATAGACTTGTGTTTGTGAAATTAAATTGGAAAGAAGGTCACAGAAAGACAAATAGTCTCCCACAACTTCCGTTGTGTTGTAATATGCAGGGTTTTCAGATTTTAAGTGGGCCGGACTGAATAACCTGTTTAATTAATGCTTAATTTCAGTCTCTGGAGAATATTAGCACTCTGCATCACCCTGTTTAATGTGGTTTCATTGTCGCCATCGGCCCTTTCGTCTGACTTCACCCCGTCTTTGTCATCGTCGTTCTTTTTTTCCCTCATAGTAACCTGAGGCAGATGCTTAAACCAGGGTGAGTCATTAAACCCTATTGTGCATAATTACACTTGTCTCTTAAATTTGTCACTTTATTTGCATGTTTATCATGTTTAGAGACTTTGTATGAAATTATTTATTTTCATGTATTTTGTTTTTTTAAACTTTCAGCCCCCTGCCCTCACAGAATAGTAGCAGTACTGAAATGGCTGCTATGTATGGAAGAAAAACAGTGGTACTTTACTTTGGTTGTTCCCAGGTGGGAAACTGGCTTTATATTATTACATATTATATGACAACAGCTGTCATTTTGTGGCAACTATTACTTTGAAAATAGGAGTTTGAATAAAAATCTAAATGGAAGCAGCAAAAGTGTCATGTGGTTAATAAACAAAGTAAAACGGCGTGATTCACAGAGAACGTATAGACTGAAAAATGGAGTATGAGATTTGTTGTAATCATTTTAAAATGGAACAAATTTTTACTTTTTTTTTTTTACCTTTAGACAGAACCATGCTAGCTGTTTCCCTCTGTTCACAGTTTTTATACTGAACTACAAACCTGCTGGCCTTAGCTACTTCTAGTCTAAAACTAAAACTGCAAGCAGTTAGTCAGATGGATGTACCAATGGTATATTATTTAATTTGAAATGTTTTCAGAGGCCTGAAGAAGTAGAACTATTTTATACTAAAAAGGAACATTGGAGAAATACCTCGACTCCATTAGGGGCAGACACAGTAATTGCAACAGACTAAGTGTAGTGCAGCTTAGAATTTATTTCTCTTTAGATGTCGTCAGTCCTTTTGCAGCTCTCTGTAGCAACCAGCACAAAAGAAAAATGGGTGTAATAACTCAACTGTCACACACAGTTTATTTCATCGCAGAATATTGATACACTTCAACACTCAGCGCGTCTCTTGTCTCTCATTGTTGCCTGTTGTGGTCATGTCTGCAGAGGCAGCAGAAACGGAGGCATGAAACCGCTTCGAGGGGGGAAAAGTTTAACAGCACAATGGTACCCGCTGTGTTGCATGAGCTCCCACTTCCCCGCGAGAATTTCATGCCTTTCGTCTCTTTTGTGTTGGATTCTCATGCCTGAAATTCTCTTATTCTCAAGGACAATGTAATGGATGCAATTCGATGTAAAGAATGGCCCATTTTCAGCTCAGGGGTCACTGGTAGGTTACGGCCAGACTGTACGCTCGAGGAGGAGACTGAAGCGCTCTGTCTTTCTGCACCGACTCTCACCTGCTTCCAGCTCCATTATCGCGTTGCCAGATGGTTGAGCGGAGGTTTTCACAAAGTGACATGGCTCTCCTTGTTCCTGAACAGCGCAGGAGGTCACCTTACCATGGGCTCCTGTTTCAGGTGGCAGCAGGAAGATGGATGGAGCAGGGGATTCTGGGATCGGTAGTTTATTTATTATTCTTTTTTAGAGGCAAGCGTGTTTTCCTCAAGGTCTAGGCGAGATTATATTGCAGCGTGGCTCCAGACGCAAAGGTCACGCCCAGATCAGCATCTGTCGAGCGCTGTAGAAAGTAGGGCGCTGGAGACCAGTTTGTTTAAGTGGCTCCGCTCAAAGTGCTGGTTGCCCCTAGTGACACCGAACTCATTAATATGACAGATCACCATGGTAACGATGGAAGGTCGTTAGGCTCAGGGGTTTTGGGATGAGGTCTCAGAAGCTCGCTTGCAACATGAAAACAGTGTGATACAGGAATAAATAGACAGAAATGTTGTGGCGTTGCGATCTCAAGTGGATTGAACAGAGTTTCAAAGAGCTCGATCGCTGACGGAAACACAGATAGAGAAGAGGAGATATTGGGATCTTGACATTTGCAAGATAACAGGGCTGCTTTCAGACTGGAGAAAACTTAACGTAAACAGTGTTGTGACACACTGTTGTTGCAACTATGGCAGCAGACGAGGTTCTTGGCATTCTTGTGAAAGAAATCTCAGAGGTAGATGACACAGGTTTGAATTTGAATTCAACCTTTATTGTAACTTTTCAAATATACAATATACAGGTCGCTGCTGATTGGGCAACACATTTTTGAGCAAACATGATGAAGGAAATATTTTTACTTTGCTCAGATTCTCTCTCCGCTGCCAGTCATTCACAGAAGCTGTGTAAGACACTTCAGCAATGTGCCTCAGTTTAGTCCAGACTGAAATCTCTCAACATCTGCTGGATGGATTTCATTTTTTTTTTTACATTCATAGTCCCCACATGATGAACCCTGATCACTCTGGTGAACACCTGACTTTTCCTCTGATGCCACGCGCAGGATAAATGTTACAATTTAGCGGAAAATGTTTTGAATGCCGAGAAATTTGCTTCAGATGATAACCCAGAGAGGAAATCCTTGTTGATCCCTTGAGTTATGCAGCTCCACGAGCTATTCTCAACATCTACTCCATGTATTGTAAGATTTTTTTTTTTTGTTCAGACCATGAATGCAAAATCACATTGTTGATCTTCTGACGACCTCTGAATTATCATTTTAATGATTGCCTGACTTTTCATCTTTTTAAATTTCACCATTACTCATGACAAAATGTTGGATGGGCAAACAGACTGAACTCTCACCATTTGGCCTTGTCGCTCCTGCATGTGGAGCAGTTACACATAAGCAGATCTTCTAAACTGTTTCACTCTAACGGCCTATAAAAGGAACTGGGTCACCGAGTCCTCCAGCTACTTCAATAAAATGTCACAAATTGAATCCCTGAACAAAACCAGACTGAAGGAATGTGAACATAAAGTGACCTTCGCTGAAACTTTCATCACACAACAGCTTTTGGATGTGAGAGCCACACTGAACAAAACCCCCTTTAAATAAGAGAAAACCCCACACTCGGACAAAACCACATAAAAAATGTTCTGCAGACTTCACTCTGTAAATTGTATGTGATGCTCGGCTACATATGAACTTTTAATAAGCGCTGTACATAAATATATGATGGACGTATGTAGGAGTGTAAAAAAAACACATGGATGCATTATCAGCACCAAACAATTGGACATTTTTGATTAATGTTGTGTCAACGCCGGGAAACTACACATAGAGATAAACCTTGACTAAATATTCTGACATGGAAATAAAACTCTTATATACTCTTTATACTTTGACCTGTAACAACCCACTGAGAGGTCAGTTGGCTAAATCAAGCATGCGGTGACTAAGAACTAGAACTTAATGTCGCCGAGCTTCTCGCTTTACACCCAAGGAATTTTTATTCTTTAATTATCCGGTGACATTTACCAATGTGGGTGTTTTTGCTCTTTCCTGACAAGATATCAGAGGGAAAAAAGTCTTGCCTATCGTTTTAATTAAAGTTGTCTTATGCTTATTGTTCTTATCTTAGCGATGATGAGCTCTCTGTGTGCCATCTCTGCCCTGTTCGTGACTCGCAGAGATTAAGCCCCTTTAATTGCATGTGCATGGCCCATTGTCTGGAAGCAGTCACTGTGTCAATAAATTTTAGTAAAGGCCAGGACTGCTATCTGGAATATTAATCATCCAGCTACATCTATAGTGCTGTTTTACCCCCATTGTATGATCTGCTTTAGAATTAGCTGTGTGGACCATATGACTAAATCACGGTCTTCTTACTCAACATTATAACATTTAGGTTCAGCATGAGATGCACCAAACCATTTCAGATCAAAGCTATAGGCCCAATAGTATTTAAACATATACATTAGGAGTAGATGGTATGGTTAGTTATATCATGGTATATGTTATTTTGATATTAATCGTAATGTACCAAATTTTCTAAAGAACGGGATGGATGGGTCAGATAAACCCCAGAGACATTTTATGGTTTGGCAAATTCAACTACCCAGAAAATCAATATACTCGATCAAATTAATGCAAAAATTATAGGAAAATCAAACAAAGTCAAGTTGTCAACTGTTCCACTCATTGATTTGCAACAAAAGCCTTTTTTGGACATGAACTCCAGAAAGTGTCCGAGTATAACTTCCTGAAGTTTGCTAGAACGCAGCAGCAGATCAGCAAGCAGTTGTGAATGTCATTGTTTCCAAACATTTCCATTTCCAAATTCTGTTTCTGTCCATCCAGACTAAAACGCAGCCCTGGAGTTTTCAAACCAAAACTGGGCCAGCAACGTTTCCAAACGTCTCTGTTTTATTGGCCTTAAGACTCTGGAGTAGCGTGGACGCCAGATGTAACAGAAACAAAGTGATGTGGATTTAGCCTGATGGGCTGAAACAGGTTGGGACCGAATAATGCAGCCTGCTGAGGTATATAAATAAAAAAAAAGATGTATAGATTTAAGTTACCCATGTTACTTGATGGCTAAAAAGTATTGCAGGGTTCCTTTAAAAGTCAAGACGTGAGTAGAAAGAAAACTCCAAACACTGCAGAGGACCTTCACCATTAGATTCAACTGTCCTCACCATCACTTTCACACAGTCCCTGACAGGCCCATACACACTGGTGTCACCCTGACAGGCTCCACAGCACTGACAGTCCCCTGCAGCTGAATTAGTTCATGAAGGTTTGGGTTTGAAATGAGTAAAAGGCGAAGGCAGGAATGGAAACGTTGATATATTTGACTACTTCCTGGAGTCTGGGAAGAGTCTCACACACGCACATATACACACGAGGGAGGTAGAAAGGCACAGAGAGGGGAGGGGGCAGTGTGCGTGTGCGTGTGCGTGCGTGTATAGTCACTTCAGTCCCTTCAGTCCCTGTGACAGACCTTTTCCCCTGACTGACTGATTACTTCCAGACTGTCTCGTAAAAAAACGTCGCAGTCCCATCCATGCGCCGTTTGGGCTCGTTGCGCTGCGCTTCTCCTCGGCGCCAGTGGGGGATCCTGAGACAATGCAGGGATGAGCTATTCACTCGCACACGCACGCACGCACGTACACACACACACACACACACACACACACACACACACACACACACACACACACACACACACACACATCTCCCCTATCATCATAATCAGCCATCCACCCCCCCTGCCCTGCAGCGACACTGGCTCACTGGCACATTAACATACTGCTGCCTGCACCTCCTCCCCCTAGAAAGGCTACTGTCTGACTGTCTGGGGAGCACTACACACACACACACACATTAGGAAAATGTTTATTTACCCAGTGGATTGACTGAAAGATGGTATTGTTTCAATAGAGTTTGGTGTCTTTTACATACTAAACGATTCTAGTTTCAGTCTCAAAATTCGACATTACTGGTGATAAACTGAACTTGTAAAAACAAAATCATTTTTACTGGCTACATTTGCCCTTATATACACAATCCGATTGGTTTTGATCTTAGGTACGTTTTTATTTGCTTAGGATTAGTGTTTTTAACATGACAATTGACAGTCTCCATACAAACACACTTTTACCTGCACACATTATGTTTGGTTTTGTTCTCTAGTTTGTGTTTTCCACACTTGAGCCTTAAACATTTACTTTACATCCATATAACATACGTGCCTTTCTTGCCCTGTATGTCATTGAAGCTATATGCCTATATTTTCTTCAGAGTATCTATCTATCTCTTGAACACACAAAGAAATTAAGAAATAGGGAGGAGGCTGTCATACATCAGTTGTAAAGAGAGAAAGGAAGAAAATTGATCCTTAGCTGATGGAAAGTTCTTTGGACAAATACAGGTGGAAACTGTTGTGTTGATCATCAAGATTGTGTGTGTGTGTGTGTGTGTGTGTGTGTGTGTGTGTGTGTGTGTGTGTGTGTGTGTGTCCAGAGGGGGGCAGCAGCGCGCTCCCATTTGCGTTTCGGACATGTAGGCGGTTTGTATCTATGTGTTAGTATCTATTCCCTTCGTATCTATTCCCTACATTTAGTCTGGCAGGTACAACCTCTTCTTGATTAACATGACAATATTAGAAATCCTTCATCTCCAGCAGAAAAGTCCGAGAAAGGGAAAGTTTCGATTAGACTGACTGTTGCACAACATGTGACCCATTCATTTGACTGATTCCTACTTTCTTTAATAGGTCATTTTAACATATATGTCAAAATAAAATGAATATAATGAAAATGAAACAGGGTCCAGGAGGGAATCACACTCTAAATAGTCAAGAGTTGCATGTACGTATTTTCTGTCACTTTTTTCCCTATTATCCACCTATCAAAAGTAGTTAAATAAGAGCAAAATAGAAGAAAGGACGCTTTATTAAGATAAAATGTATTTAAAATAAACTTATACGCCTTATATTTAGCGTGTATTTAACATGTAAAAGTTTAACACGAGTAACTTTAATGTTGAGTTTGTATCTTTTGGCCTCACTCACACTCCTGTGCTCCTATTCTCACACTTTTTCTATTTCACTTTAACTCCTCTATTCCTTTATGTGTGTGTGTGTTTGTGTGTGTGCGTGCGTGCGTGTGTGTGTGCTATGTGCGTGCCCGTGAGCGTGCACCGTGGGCTCCACTTGATCTGTTGTTTGCGCAACACAATCACATTTCTTTTAAGCGACAGGGTGTCTAGACGCACACGTGACCGGGCGCGTCAATGCGCACTGGAGACTGGAGACGGAGCAAGGGCACCCAAACCATCCGCCTCATTTACAGACAGACGCGGAGCCCTCTCCACATCACTCGTCGGCTCCCACACACGGAAACTTCGTGTGAGATTATACGAGTGTTGGATTATTTTTTTAATTTTGTATTTCAGACGGATTCGGCGCCTGAGTCTAATTGTTTTATTTTATTTTTTTATGCGCGGACGTTGCCAGAGGGTCTCTCGCGTTTTTCCTCCTCAAACGTACAGGGTCAGAGATCCAGTCCTGGATTTGAATCCCCGGCTCTTTAGCAGACTACATCCCCCTGCACACTCGCACCATAACGGATAAAAAAGCGAGAAGTAGCCCGGTGGTGGTGGCGGTGGAGGAAGGGAAGAGAGAGCCCTTCTCTGCGCAGTCGGATCAAGGATTTTGTGGATTAATGTTCATGAGGACGCGAGCGGCGAGCCTCGCTTTCAGTGGGATAATTGTGCGTTTATTTCCTAGCCGGGCCCGCAGTTTAGTCCAGTTTTCACCGCGATGTTTGTAGGCTCTGCTGAAAACCGACACGGGGTGTGTTTTAAAGGGGTCAGATCGCGGTGCTAGGCTGCACATCACCCAGCAAATCCTGACGCATCCGCGGCTACATGCGTCCGCGTTTCCCCCTCTGCCACGGAGGTGTTTAGGCTGCGAGATTCAGTTTTATAGCCCGCTCTTAAACGCCCCCGGGGGTTATGGTTATTTATCCCCCAGAGGAGACGCTGACTGTCCCGTGAACTGCTGCTTTTTTCTCTCCCCCCCACCTTGGTGATCTAGTCTGCAGGAGACAGAGACTGGCGCATGCTACAGATTTCCTCCGCTCATCCAGCTCATCCCAGTTTTTCCACCGTCTCTTCTCAGGCTGCTTGTCACCGCCTGGACTCGGATCCCGGAATCTTCATGATTTGCGGACACCATGCTCGTTTTTTAGCCGGGGAACCCTCTTTTCGTCCCGCATGTTCAGGACCAAACGATCGGGGCTCGTCCGGCGACTCTGGAGGAGCCGCGCGCCCGTGGAGGGCGACGGGGAGGCGGATAGAGGGACGACGCATGGCTCCGGGGGCTGCTGCATGGGCAAAGCGACAAAGGTGGCCAAGTCCGGCGCCGGGTCCGAGGCCGAACTGAAGGCGTTGACCCACTCCATACTGAAAAAGATTAAAGAGAAACAATTAGAGGTGCTCTTGCAGGCGGTGGAGTCCAAGGGGGGCGCACGGAGCCCCTGCTTGCTCCTGCCCAGCAAAGTGGACGCCAAAGTGGGTCAACAGTCTTACTCTCTCCCCATGCTGCTCTACAAAGTGTTCAGGTGGCCGGACCTCAGGCATTCCTCGGAGCTCAAGAGGCTGTCTTGCTGTGAATCCTACGGGAAAATCAACCCGGAGCTCGTTTGCTGCAACCCGCACCACATGAGCAGGCTTTGTGAACTCGGTGAGCCGGATTATTCTTTTTTAAATTACACCCCCATCCATCCATCTGTACACCCTCGCAACAATATTCATTTCTGCTGGTGTTGTGGGGCCTTATTTTGAATCCAAAACAGAGTAGGTGAAAAGAATCGCCAGGGTTTTAAAGCACCAATTAGCCTAATTCAAATGACATCACCTCCCTTGGCACACTTGTCTTGAGTTTCCATAAGGTCAAACTGAGCCCATGTGCAAACTGTGCCAAGTGGTCCTCCTCTATGTTGTCATTACATTTCGATTTAACATCTTCCCCTCCCAGGAATCAACTCTTACAACCATGTTTTCTAACTATTAAATGTGTTGATTTCCGAGTTTATCAGGCTGCCACCCAACGTGATCCTTTTTATTCCAAGTCAAATCAGGGATATTTCTAACTTCATCAAACAAACAGTCCTGTCTGGCATTTCAGCATTTCACAATTGGCATTTCCAAAGTGCAAAAGCGACTCAGCCAGGGCTTTACAGTCTTTCCACGCTGAAGTTTCCAGCCCCCGTGTGTGTGTATGTGCGTGTGCTTGCTTGGCGTCCCGGGCCAAAAGAGGCCCGTATCTCAGTTTGTCCTAGACGCTGATAGTGGCCCTCCTGGCGCCAGGCGGCCCCCTGTTTATCTGCCTGCCAATGAAAGGCAATAGCCGCCCGGCCCCGGCCCTCTCTGCTTTCCTCTGCAGGCTCAGGCTGACAGACACAAACCCCCCCTTTTTCCCCCTGAAGAATGAAACTACTCTTATCATAAAGTTAAGATCTCTCCCTTCTCTTCCTATGCTCATGCGTCTTCTTCTTTTTTCCTCCCTCCACATGCAGAGTCTCCTCCTCCTCCATATTCTCGCTATCCCATGGACTATCTTAAACCACCAGGTGAGCCCAGTCTACACGCACATGTATATTTATGCACAACATTTAAAGGGCTTCATCTTGTATTCATGACTGATTATATGTTGTGTGACATTACATACAGTCTTACACACTTCCCCCTGCAGTGCATTTATGAGCATGTGTGTGTGTTTGTAGGAAATGGCTCCATGTTATGTTGTGATTTATGATAGCAGAGTGGCACGCCTGGCTGGCTGGCTGGCTGGCTGGGCAGTTCTTGTGTGGCTGTCAGCCAGGGCAAAGCAGCACAAAGTTGAGATACCAGCCACAGACAGACTGAGGACGTCACCAGGGGCCATATTGTGGGTGTGCGTGTCTGTATTGTATGGGTATTTGTTTGTGTGTGTCCATTTTTCTATTGTGCATTGAGAGAGTGAGAGGGAGAAACAGGCAGACAGCAGTGTGTCTGGAGCCAGACAGCATTTATCAACTGGATTAATCAAATTATTAAGGCTGAGGGCTGTGTGTGTGTGTGTGTGTCACAGTCCCGCATCTCATGTTAGTTTTTGGGTCTGGGGGAGATAATTTCCACATGATCTCACAACTGTTTCCCCACCAGTTTACAAGTTTTGGTCTTGTTTAACTGTTGTCTGGCTGCACCTGTGCCAGATTCCACACGCTGCTATTCCCTGGTGCCAGAAAAGTGTCATCAAGTTATGTCATCACCTATTAATCTATTTAAACGGTTACATGTCAGGATATAACCAGAACAGTGCCATAATGGTGGGAGGGTAAAAGAGATGAGTTCCTCTACATATCACAGAAACAGTGACAAAGTATGGGACGTACTGAGGCATCCATTAGTCATTTTCTGATTCTCTCCCTCGCTCATTTGCTCATTTATACCCCCAGTGTGTGGCTGTGGTGTCAGTGCAGGAAGAGCTCTGGGTCGAACAATGACCAGTCGGCCGTGCAGCCGTCCAGTTAGTCAGGAGAAGGAGAAAGTGGCTTTCAGTGAGTGGAAACAATAGGAAGTCATAGCAGCTGCAGCTGTGTGTTCTTCAAAAGCTCCCCTTCACTCCGTCTTTGTCATATTAACCCACCGGGCTTCCATCATATTGTTTTTACTTGAAATGCATTTCCGAGATGGAGCAGAAATTGATCCAAAAATATTAAGAGAAATCCTATTTTTAATTATTAAATACTCAAACCCTCTAGCTAGTGTGACGTCAGTCTCGGGGCATGAGTTCATTTTGGACTCTTTCCCGCGATTATAGGAAACAAGAAGGTAAATAGGAAATGCAAGCTGGATGCAGATAGAGGAAATGATTATATAACTCATGTTACCACCCCGTTTCCCCTTACAGAGCAAAGTGGAAAGAAAAAAAAAACTTAAATTGGTGTGACTGTGGGAACTGCCAACAAGAACAGAACAAGACAGGGAAAATATCACCAGGCCGTGGTGCACTCTTAGAAATAAAAGTGCTAAATGGAACCATAAATGGTTCTTTGGCTTTTCTTCAGGTGAACATTGTTGGAATCAGTTAGAACTTATTATAAAAGACTCGTATTTACTGTTGACTGGAGACTGACAAAACAAAAGTGTGATTAATTGATAAAGGATTCCAGATGCATGTAAATTTAAAACTTTAAAACTTCTTAATGAAACCCTTGCAAAATTCTGCGACCAAAAAAGGGTTCCTCAGAAGCAGATGGTTCTAAAGAGAACCAAAGCCCTTCGGA
This sequence comes from Paralichthys olivaceus, assembly GCF_024713975.1. NCBI lineage: Eukaryota > Metazoa > Chordata > Actinopteri > Pleuronectiformes > Paralichthyidae > Paralichthys > Paralichthys olivaceus. The sequence goes on from NC_091110.1 coordinate 9,305,324, forward strand.
AGGTTTTTGGAGCCCTTATATCTAAGAGAGTCTCTCAGTAAATACTTTCTTTGAATATGCACATTTCTAAAAAAACATATTAACATAATTTAAGTCTGTAGCTCACCTGTCAGGCCATTTCCTTGTTTGGCTGCGTTTTTAGCGAATGCAGCTGCAGTTGTGGTTAATCAAATGAGACAGTGTCTGCCTGTCTGTGTTGGTGAAGCCGGGTGAAAGACAACATATTAGAAAAAAATAGGACAATGGAGCAGGCTGGAGGGTCCATGCACACACACATACACACACCACACACATGCACAGAGGACAGACGAGCTTATCATGCAGAAAGATGGGTTTTTCCCCAGTGCCTTGGTGAGCTGTCATCAACTCCTTCCCATTACTGCAGGCAACGGCGATTTTCTATACTATTCTTTGCATTCGCTCGATACGCGGCCGAAAGAATCATCGGTAAATTCAGAAAATTTCAACAGACAACTTTCAGAAAGCAATTAAATAGAAAAAAAAGAAAAAGAGGAATTTTTTTAACGATGATGGTTTTATGATTCCAGTGAGCAGGAAGTGGGGGTTATATGTGTCAGGGTGGCTGTCTGCTCCAGCAGCAGCGGCGGTCAATATGAAAGCAGCCCCAGACGTAAAATGCTACCTTGTCTCAGCTCTGGGGAATATAAATCACACACTGTTTAGCTCTTTTTCTCCGGTAGTCCCCCCCCCCCCTTTTAGGCCCTGTGGTCAGCTGTGAACTGTTGCCCGGGGAGACCAGGGCAATGGCGCTGGCAGCCAATGAAAGCGAGGCAGTGCCCGTGCATCTCGTTATGGCGACCGCAGCAGCACGGGCAGCGTCCGGACGGGGCCGGGGTGGCGGTGAGAAATACTTCTGAGATACTTCACAGCTCCTGCGGCTCCGCTCGGTCGCACAGGAGGCCAGCGAGACAATCTGTTAGACAGAGAGTGGAAGTATTCAACAGAAACGCCATCCTCCTCCGCCTCCCCCTCCTCGCCATATGTGGATGAGATGCTCACCGAGCCCCCACACGCTGCACAGCGAGAATCCTGTTTTCCTCACTCTGCATTTTGTTATTTTAGCCTCTGTAGGATCGAGCTGAATGCAGCAGTCCACACGCACGTGCCTTACAAAATACACCCATCAGGTAAAAACTGCACTTTTAGAGTCACAATCCAGTCAGTGCGGAGGTGACCACTGCCACACATCGTGGTCAGATGGATGGTAGGTGCAGAGCGGGTTGACGTGCAGCAAAAGGAATGTATCATTAGTGAATTCCGAGCTACCAGCAGCAGCAGCTCTGTGGCAGAGCTAGCCCCTCTCCCAGCGGTGTGTGTGTGTGCGTGCTGCTCTGCCTGACACACAGCCCCATTCAGGTGTCGAGTCGAAACTAGTTGACGTTACAAGCCTTGGTGGGAGTTCAGCATTCAAATGCTAAGAGGAGGGCGAGAGGAGAATGTCGAGCTTTTCATTCTCGCCTGCCTGCTGTTGTGCGCCGTTCAGAAAATCTATGCTGATCGGCCGTTGAGACATTTTTGAGGCTCTGTTTGCCTCATTCTGTTTTAGTTTTTGTTCCTAGGATGGAGTGCGTCCTGGCAGCAACACACACATACTTAAGTTATTTTGAGGCACATATTTCTGATAGACCTTTTGCTGTCGGATGAATCAGATTTCTGATTCTTTTAAACGCATTAAATTCACAAAAATAGAAAGTTATGGGACATTTATCGAAGGGTTTTGGATGGCTATCACAGAACAGCAAGTGTTTCACTCCACAGACTTCTAGTATTTGATCTGCATTTGGTTATTGAGCTGGGATGAGAGTCCGGGGGCCAAACTATAGCCTCAATCATTTCCCTTTCCAGACCTGGCAGCTCGTCTGTGCAGAGATACGGGGCTAACGTTCCTCCTGAAGCAGTGGATTATGGGGGATTATCAGTGGTGTAAGAAACTCTTCTATGAGGAGTCTTCTGCATGTGTGTGAGAGTGTGAGCTTCATCGTCAGCGTCTTCATTAGGCATTGATTTCACCAGAGTGATTGACGGCCTCACAGCTGCTGCTCCTCAAACACACACACACACGCACACTCGCACGCACACACACACACACACACACATAGACAAGGACTAATTCAAAGTCGCTCTCTCTCTCTCTCTCTCTCTCTCTCTCTCTCTCTCTCCATTAGATTCTCCAGACTCTGGACCCTCATCCAGTGACACTGGGGGAACGACATACTCGGCCCCTGTGGGGCTTTCAGGTAAACATCCCTTCAAAGACATTTTCTTCTTCGTCATATTATTTTCCTCTTCTGCTCTGTTTTCCTTTTCCTTTGCATTCCTCCCATCTCCCCTCCATTACTTGTGACGATGAGGCAGTGATTCTGGGGGCCCCTGCTTCCCCTCTGTAATAAAAAAAAGAGCCAGTGGAGGAGGAGGGTGGTGTATTTCTCCCACATCCACATAAATTCCTCCCTCCTGGCTCTTTGAACAACGCTCCTCTCTTCTCCTCTTCCTCTCTCATTCCCTCTCATCCCTTCCCTGTGTTATGTTGTAATGGAAGACAAACACGCTCAGCCATTGTTTGAAGAAGAATATTCTCTGTGCCTGTAGTATTGTGTGTGTGTGTTTGTTTGGGTGTGTTTGTGCATATACAGTGGGGGGATGACCTTGTAGACTCTTCTCTGAGCTCCCTGTGCGGATAAAAGCGAGACACAGGCACCTTTCTCTCTTCCATCTGTCCATGCACGACGTGTTTCGGGCCTCCTCAGCTTTACTTCCCATAATCCCCCTTTGGCAGCGTTTGCCTTCCTTACCCAACTGCACCCTGTCCATAGGCTACAGAATGAGCGAGAGAAGGAGTTTGCTCTCCGCGCTGTTGCTGTTCTCTGCTTTCCTTCGCCTCAGATGGTTCTCATTACTGGGCCTTTAAAGCCTGTTTTATGTCAGTTGGTGTTCGCTGCCCATTTCCCCCCTCCTTTGTTTGGTGGTAGGGGGATGGAGGGGTTAGACTGCCTGCCTGCATATGCGTGTGTGTGTGTGTGTGTGTGTGTGTGTGTGTGTTCTTAGATGGGAGAGGAGATTGGGGCCTTGCTTAAAAGAACACAGGAACCAAAAATCAACCTCCTCCAGACCCCCAGATGGACACTAAAGTCCTCCCTGTGTGTATTAAGTAAAGACACATTTTAGACCTGATTGAAAACTGTGAAACCCAAGAAGTGGTGTCTTAACAGGCGCCCCCACGCTCCCTCCCTTACTCCGTCCCTCCTTCGACAAGGCGTACACGCAACCGCGCCTCCTCCTCCTCGCCTGTTTTCCTTCCTGGCGAGGATGACATGGCAGCGGCGGGCCGGCACTCCAGTGAATGGGCCCCCTCTGTAAAAGCAGCAGAGGTAGAAGAAGGCCAGGATGGCCGAAGCGCTCTGGCCCAAAAGCGGTCTGCCCTCATGATGTCTCTGGCAGGCTGAGGAAAAAAAAAACAGGCCGCACCATTCCTCCTTCCCCCTCCCTCCCCTGCCTCTCTCCTTTCGCTCCCTCCCTCTGGGGCCCTGACAAAAGAAACATGGCTCTCGCGGAGGCCTGCTGCTGACCTTCTGATTCACTCGCTCTGCCCTTTTTATGTTCTTCACCAGACATATTTGCAGAGAGGCAGGAGGAAGAGAGAGTAGGGCGGCTGTGAGAGAAGGGGTAGCAAAGACTTCAGAGTTGTGCGTAGTAGAACAATCAAGTGCTTGTCGTGTTTAAGCAGCTGTTGACTTGCTCTGGAGTAGCATGATTTTAAAAAGTACCCATCTGGAAAGCACAGCTAAGTCAGAGCTGTTGAGCTGAGGTTAGAGGAAACATCCTTCCTTCTCTCCATCTTTAAGAGCCAAGGGCCTCTGGGCTGGAAGGAGTTAAAGCCAACCGCGACAGCGACAAGCGCAAATGCAAACTAGGCTGCCTGCCAGGCTACCAGCTCCAAAGCTCCTCTTGCTGGCTCACGTCATCGGCTCGGAACAGAGTGGAGAGTGGCGAAGAAGAGTAGAGCAGGGGCTGGTGGCTGTCGGAGGCCTGGGTCTGGGTGTCGGGGGGTGCAGATCTCATATTGGGAGCTGGAAGACTCACAGAGGGGGGTGTCTCACATATCTGCGAGTCCATTTAGTAAAGTCTTTTAATTTTTTATTAGATAAAAGACCTGAGATTGTGTGTTGTGAATGTGTGTGAAATCCACTTTTCCATGCTTGTGCTGCAATAGCCGTGGTTTTGGCCCTGATGCAGAAACATTAGTTTGACAGATTTAGGCTTGTTTTTACACAATTTTGATATAAATGAATCCAAATGTTAAATATTGTCTCAACACCAGCAGATGTGAAAGATCTAGAAAGATTAGCCACATTTTCAATGGAGTTTGGAATCTTGTCAAACAGCTCCAGTTTTCTGCTCTTAATAGTTTTGATACTTGATAATTAGGATGCATACATTTCAAAGAAGATCAATTCCTTTAGTTTGTGTGTGTTGGTGTGTGTGTGTCAGTGGCATGCTTGCTGGTGCCGTCGGGGACTGACCCGGAGTGCCTGCGTGTAAGAGGATCCAGTCGGGCCGCGCTGACATGTACGCACACACACACATTCTCACACACACACACACGATACATACACACAGACAGGCAGATAGAGTGACCTGGTGCGAGCCCTGGCGCACGGCCGACTGTCACACAGGCGCTTCCTCCCACTGCAGGTTAAATTTAGGCCCAGTTGTATTCTTACACCGCCGACCAGTCACCTCGCTCGACAGACAGTCGTCCGGCCCTTCAGTCAGTTAATTAGTCATCCGGTGAATCGGCAGGAGGTCTAACCTTCATCGGGGGGCTCTGACAGAGATTAAATTTAGTCTTGGCACCTCAGGTCGTTAAATCAAACTCGTTCAACTGTCATATGGACGGCCCCTGGAGAAATGGCCCATTTTTGGTCCAGGCCCAGTAAGTGAAGGCCTGTGTGTGTTGTTTGAATTTGTTTATCACAGATGTAATACGTAATACAGTCTCTTAGGATTCTTTTGGGGAAACTAACTTCCAGCAATAAACTGCTCAGAAACAGAGAAGCCTCAGTCTATTGCTCTCTCTCTCTCTATGTCTGTCTATGTCTCTCTCACTGCATTCCTGCCTTGTTTGGGTTAGTAGGGAAAGGAAAGGGCTGCGCAGGATATGACCTCATGTCTTTGAGGAAAAGGCGAGTGGACAGGGAGGCAGCCGAGGCCTCGTCTTGACGGAAAACAAACACTGGGGTGCACCAACCAGAAAGAAGGGAGGGAGGAAGAAGAGAAAGAGAGAAAGAAACTGAGGATTTTACTATACTTATTTTTTTCATTTTTGCTCCTACTAAGATAAAAATGTACACGTCGACTATAACATCCAGGTGACAGAAAACGAGCACTAACTGTAAAACAGTTTCTGCTTCAAATCCCGATTTTACTTTTTGTTGCTTTTTTACTCCCTCCATTGCTCAAACAGTTAGAGGAAGGAATGAAGTGGGAGAGAAGATGGCGGCTTTGGGTGGAGGGAGAGATGGCCAGCAGCTCTGCTCTGCTCTCTGTAATTTGGAGGCCGTGCGTTCGCCAGCGAGTCGAGCAGAGCGGAGCCGGGCCGCTCCGCGCCGGGCCAGGATCTCTCATTACTCCCCACTTCCTCTCCTTGCGTGGCAGCCAAGCCGCCTCTTGGCAAGGGACTCAAGTTTGGTTTTGGCCGTCCTCTTGTTCCCCACCCTGTGTCATTATGCTGCGCAAATCGAAAAAACAGCACAGCGGAGACGGCGGAGGATGGAGAGAGAGAGAGAGAGAGGCGAGGATAGGGCAGAGCGTGCAAAAGCTTTTCACAAGATTTTCTCTCAGATTCTGTTGTGTTCTCCTTCACGTAGCATTGAGATAGCATTTATAGTTGAAAACATTTGCCTACCTTAGCGCAGTCTGTTGACTGAGAGGTGGGCTATGCAGTTTTGGCACCGAGCCTGAGCTGGAGGGAAGCCCAGAACAAGATGAACATTGTTTTGGTTTGCAGTCACTTTGTGGAAGTGGATTTTTTTATACATATTAACCACAGTGTATGAAGAAATAAAGTGAGATAATGTGTGTGAAGGAGAAAGAGGAAGGGACCGAGGACACCTTCCTCCTCCAACTTAAAAAAAATAAAAATAAAAGTGGAATTAAGTGGAGACACATTTCTGCAGACGTGTGTGAGTGTGAGAGATTTCTGGTGTGACACACATGGTGGCCGTCTCCACCCGTCTGCCTGCTCATTCATGTAGTCACTTTGTCTTATGTTTACTCAGACTGGTGGGGTGTGCGTGTGTCTTTATCTCAGGGACAGACTCAGCCATATCTCTATCACAGACCACAGTGCTTGCATACCACACACACCCTCACACATTCACAGAAATACAGTTCAGAGGTACATAATTATTAATAAGTAAGTAACAACACCGTAGGAGCACCGACCGCACACAACTGGCTCTGTTGGTTTGGTTACGGTGCGTCTATTATTTTAGTTCCCACGGTGTTTCGGCGCCACAACAATGCTGCTGATTGTTCGGCTTGTCTGTCCATCTGCCCGTTGCCTGTGGGTGATCTCCTGACGTGTGTTTGCAAAAGTGAGCTGATGACATCATTACGGCCCGCCTGGCACCCGGGTATCCAACTAGCCAGTGTTTATTTGTCCTGTCACCCTGGGAAATGGGGCCGGCAGGGGGGTGGACCCTGTATGTGTGTGTGTGTGTGTGTGGGTCAACCGGATGAAGTGTTTGAATAATAACTCAGCACGGACGTGTTACATGGGTACAAAACATCCACTCGACATCGTCCAATAATGTGGCTGCAAATGGAAGAATCCCCCAAGTTTATTATGAAACCGTGTTGTGTTTTATCTCAGAGAAAGAAAAACACAATTCCCCAAGCGACATCAAGACATGTGGATCAAGTAATTACAGCAGAAACGTCCACTCAGACAAAATTATACTGTAGATGGAGGCATTAGGAAAACATGCTCCATTTCTCCTCCCTTATCTTCTTCTGCTCCCCGGTTGGTCGTGGCCGGATGGTTCATGTTAGAGATGGCGTGTGTGCGAGTCATTCTCTCTATCTGTGTTTCTTCAAGGAGTCAGATTGGCAGATAGCGAAACTGTGCCACTCCCCTGTGCGGTTTTCCTGCCATCAGGGCTTATTTATGCTTCTTGAAATGGGGTGGGGGGGGGACAACTGAGCGACTTCTCACGTAACCTGCCTCACTAAATGGGCACTTCCTCTGTCACCTACTAAACCACCACCATGTGTATATTCTGCTTTAAAGTGGTGCCTGCACTTTAATAAGGAAGATTAGATTATAACAAGTAAACATGACGAATAATTTTACCTTTTTAGCAGCTGTAAACACAGGTGTAGCTTGGACGTGTAAAATAATGTGGATGAAACAGTGTCAGACTACACTTGCTGCTACAAGCATAAACCTGGCTCCCATTTATGAGGCTGTGTTGTATTGATGGGAGACAAGGACTATTCTTCTGTTTTCACTGCACAAATTGGATTGGTAAAGTGTTCTTTTTCTGAAGGGGTCACCTGACATTGAATTTCTCTCTGCAGAGGAAAGAGCAGCGTAGGGGGACTCTTCCTTCTATTAAGACCAAATATTTCTGTGAACGCAGACAGGAAATGCGGCAGCTTTCATTACAGACGGAAACACGCTCATGCTCACAAGGTTGAGCATATACGGCGTGGCAGAGGGAACGAGAGAAATGCCTCCAGGGTGACCCTCGACCTTTGGAATAGACTTTCCCCCGGCTCAGGAGAGGGTGTTGACTTAGAAAATAAGGCACTGTGAAGAGTCCTTCCTTCCCCCTTGAGCTGTTTCCTTCGTGTCTTCCTCATTCCTCTCTTCAGCCGTCTTGTGTGTGTCTGATGACGACAGTGTCATTACGGTCTGGGCTAAGTGCGGCGTGCACGCACGCACGCACACATACCCACATAAATACACACACATAGCGCTCTCAGGGATCGATACGAGACAGTTCTCAGGAGCCTCCTCACTATTTACTGATGTTGATAGGGTTGTGTCCAGACCTGAAGGTTGAAAATCATGTGTGTGTGTACGTGCATGCATGTGTCTGCATGAGGGTGTAGGCGTGTTACCGTGACTGTGTTGACTTCTAAGAATAGTAGCGGCCTGGTGTGTGTGCGCGTGTGTGCGTGTGTGTGTGTGTGTGGGTGTGGGTGTGCAGAGTCAGACAGAGGTAATGATTAACCTTTCCAGACTGTGTTTCTGGCCCTGAGAGAAGCACCCAGTCTGTCATCGCCCATCCCCCCCTCCCTTCCAGCCGTCCTCCCTCTCCTCCCCCTCCCCCCTCCGACCAAGTGTGATTGTCTCAGCTAGCGTGGCGTCCGCTCTTAAAGGCCGTAGGACCATTAAAATCCACGGGGGAGCTGGCGGTGTGTGTGTTTCTGCCAAATATTCCCTGGTTGTGATATGGTTTCATTTACATTTATTTTTTGCTTTGAAGAGCAACCCCCCCCTCCCCAAAATACCATAAGCTTATCTCTCATTAAGTACCTAAAAAGACATGGCTGCAGGGTGCTGTTTTTGTTTGCACAGTGTTGATAATAGCTAAATACTCTCATCAGATGCTCCTTGCTTTTTTATATATTACAAAAAAATGCTTTTTACAAGACCTGGTATCATTATGATCAAGGTCACATGAAGCACTCCACACCAGTGTCTTTCTGATATCATCTATCAGCAGTTTTGATCTCTTCACCAGCAGGGAATGTCTTTAGTTTTCTTTTTTTGCAAGGGGGGGGTGGGATGACCCCATGGGACAAACCAGACTGGGAAGCAGACAACTGACACAGGCAGGACAGAGCAGAAAGGGGGCCGGGTTGTGACAGATGGCCCCGGGCCGCCGGCTAGCCAGCTTATCTTCAGCGAGGAGAGAAGCCTGAGACGCACACTGGGCTGAAAGGCTGCAGAGCAGACAAGCAGGTGGGGGCGGCAGACAGATAGACGGACTAATGCTCCGGTAGGCAGACACCCAGACAGATGCACAGACAGGGGCGCACAGTTGGCTCTGTTGATGGAAAAACGCATACTAGTACAGGCAGCCTCGGCGGAGAGACTCTGACGACAACGTTTGACACGCACACGCTCACCTACGCGAGAAGCACCTGAAATAGTGTCAGGCTGTAACATGAGGAGCTCAAAGTAGCAGACACCTCGCACGTCAACACACACATACAAACACGATGTGTTAAAATGTAAAATTCAGTTAAATGAGCCATGCACTTGGAATAGGGTTTGTTGGTATGGGGTCACTCACATTATAGTGCATGTGTGTGTCTGTGTGTGTGTGTGTTCAGCAGCATTACTCATGAGGTGTAAGCTCATCTGCTGTCAGGACAAGCTGTGAACATACTCTTCACAAGGCTGCACCCCACAGATGGAGGAGTCTGCTTGTCTCTCTCTCTCTCCCTCCCCCTCTCTCTCTGCTGCATCCCAAAAAATAAGAAAAAGCTGGACTGAATCCTGAAGCTATATTTAATTTTTAGTCGGAAATCTCTGATTAGTTTTCGGTCTGGATTCATTTACTTTAACAATGTGAGATTGGACATTTTGCAACATTTTTGTTGATTTCTCACTAAAATAATTGATGGATCTTGGAGAAAAAAATCTGCCATGTTTATATCTATGAGTTTGTGCAGCTTGATTGAATTGAAGGGGAAGATTCGGCCTTGGCGGAGATGTTTAAGATATAAAACATTATCAGCAGCTTAGAAAATATGATATATTTTTCTAGATCAAACCTCCCAGCAGCATAATATACATATAATATTCACAAATGCTGCATACTCATTAAAGGTGCACTACTCCTCACAGGGATAATGTCCTCTGTGGCTGTAGAGGACGTCTAAGAAATTAATGTCATCGTGATGTCATCAGATATTAACTTCCTATAACAGAGAGGCTGTTTTACAAACTGGGGGCATGGATTTTGGCAGTCATGCAGAGTCAAGGCTCCAGTGTTTTCACTCGACACTGAAGACATCACAGCTTTACTTGTTCCCTTTTTCTGTTCCCCCATCATATTTCCCTCTGTTGTTTTTCTGTCTTTCCTTCCAACCGTTTTGCTTTCATCCTTCCTCTCTCTTTTCTCTCTCTCTCTCTCTCTCTCTCCTCTCCTCTCCTCTCCTCTCCTCTCCTCTCCTCTCCTCTCCTCTCCTCTGTGGTTCTCACCGCCAGTCGGGAGTTTCTGAGAGGAGAAGAGAGAGGAGAGGCGACGAGGGAGGGGAAGTGGGGCAGTTAGTGTAGTCCTGAATAGCAGGGTGTTTTCAGGCTGCAATGACAGGCTCAGACAAGCAGCCGCTCTAATGACCTCTGACGCCAGGGCCTGTCTCTCTCAGCAATAACAAACACACACACACACTTAGGCGCACACACACACACACACACACACACACACACACACACACACACACACACACAGGGCCCCACAGGTGAGCTCCACCAGCAGGCCCTGTGTCAGCTGTTAAGAAAGTCTGCCGTGTCCTTCGTCTTGGCCGTTCCTGTACATACACGCAGAGCAGACACGAAAGCAAAGCCTAGGTCAGAGACTCTGTTTGACATCATCCTGAGACGTGGGAGATACTTTTCTGTCTCTTATCTCAAAGATAAATGCTTTTCTTCCTTCCATTTAGTCTAAGGTAGATAACCGGGTACTTAGTTTCCCCCAAGCACCCCATAGGGACGGATTTACGATAAACTCCCCGAGGCTTGGCTCTGACCAACTTCAAAGAACACAGCCCCTCTTGTTTTACAGAAGGCATGCTTTCAGTTTTTCACCCCCCTCTCTCCCTCCTCTCTGTTTCTGTCTCTTCTCCCAGCGTTGTCTTTTTCTTCCCTCTTTTTCCCTCCCTTGCGTCTAATGAAGGGGCTAATGACAGGCCACGGCGAGTCCGTTCGGGCCGGCAGAGATCCTGCCGCATTAATGTTGCAGTTTGTCTCAGACGGGACCTTCCAAATTGCCAGTTGCGTTCACAGCCACCGCAGGATGAAACGAGGAGTAAGGGTGGGGGCGTGCGGTGGTAGGTTGGGGTCGGATGGGAAGGATCGGGGCGACTGAAACTGCTCTGAGAGGGGCTCTGTTCAGTTTTTTCCCCCCCACACATATATTTCCTCTCTTTGAGCTTTCTTAACCCTTGAATGTGTCTTTCATCCATGCTGGATTTGAGTGTGTGTGTGTGTGTGTGTGTGTGTGAGAGAGAGAGAGAGAGAGAGAGAGAGAGAGAGAGAGACAGGAAGTACAAATTGATTGCGGAGCAGTTGATAGAAGCTGTAGGTGATTAGGTGAAGTAGGGAGAGGAAGCAAAGTTGCAAAAGTAACAGTCAAAATATGTGAAAAAGCATTCCTTCTCTTCCCTCACCCCGCCCCCTCTTTTTCTTTTCCTTCTCTCTGTCTCCGTCTCCCTCTATTTCCCTTGCGCCTGACTGGCTCCCACTTTTCTAGCTGGGAGTAGCTGGGAGCCAGATTTCTGCGGAATAGAGATATGAAGGGGGAAGAGGGACAGCGCAGGAGGCACACGAAAAGGGAGACAGGGAGGGAGGAGGTGTTGGCGCTGGTGGTGGTGGGGGTTGGAAACTGGAGCATGGCCAATGCTACACTTCTTTTACGCTCAGGGGGAAACTTTAGACTGGAGAGGCCTGGCTTGTCAACAATTCAGACACCAGGGCTTGAGAGTTAGCGGCCTGCCTCTCTCGGCGGCAAAACGCCATGTGCTTTCGCCGTAGATGGGGGTGGGGGAATAGTTTATTCGCTCGTGTGAAAGCCCCTCGTCTCTTTCCCGTTGCTCAGTTACCGCGGCTTCATCTTTCCCCGCAAATTCAGACAGATCATTTCTAATTTCCTCCAGCAGGGTGAAGCATGTTGCCGTAGGGAGACCATCGGGACGGGCTGGTGGACGTCAGCACATTGTTGGCCACGCCGCTACAAAAATATAGCGAGCCAGACAGACGATAAGCGTTTAATGCCTAGACAAATATTGTACTGCGTGTGGACACTTGCCTGCCAATGTCTCTGAGTTGCTTCTCCTGTCTGAAGTCCAGGAATTCCAACATGGTTTTTCCTGTATGGCAGAAATTGAGGATGACAGTTGAGCTTTGGCTCTCGAGTAAAGCACATTCTCCATTTCCCAAAACAGGGATAAGGAAGAGGTTGTGAAGAAATACAAATCTTTAGAAAGATATTTCTCATCATCGCTCATCCCAGTCTCATGCACTCATCTTTTTCCCCTCTCCCCGCTCTCCCCTTCTTTGCCTATTGATCTGTGTTTTCATGTTTCAGTGCCGCCATGTTGATGTTCTTTTTACATTTCTAACCATCTCCTTCCTCTGTTTCCTCCCTCAGATTCCCTGGCAATGCAGGAGTCTGGCGAGCGGGCCCATTGGTGCGTGGTGGCATACTGGGAGGAGAAGACACGTGTCGGGCGCCTCTACTCGGTCCAGGAGCCCTCCCTGGACATCTTCTATGATCTACCTCAGGGGAACGGCTTCTGTCTGGGTCAGCTCTGCTCCGATAACAAGTCCCAGCTGGTGCAGATGGTGAGGGCCAAGATCGGCTATGGCATCCAGCTGACGCGTGAGCCGGACGGGGTGTGGGTCTACAACCGCAGCTGCTACCCCATCTTCATTAAGTCGGCCACACTGGACAACCCGGACTCGCGCACGCTACTGGTGCACAAGGTGTTCCCCGGGTTCTCCATCAAAGCTTTTGACTATGACAAGGCCGGCAGCTTGCAGCGGCCCAACGACCACGAGTTCACGCAGCAGCCTCGCACAGGCTTCACGGTGCAGATAAGCTTTGTGAAGGGCTGGGGACAGTGTTACACCAGACAGTTCATCAGCAGCTGCCCGTGCTGGTTGGAAGTCATCTTCAACACCCGATAGCAGCAGCCTTCCTCACCTCTTCTGCCCCCTTCACAAACAGACTACACCTTCTTTCCCTTTTTTTTGTTCCAGAGGTTCAAAGAGAGAAAAAAGGTTTTAAAAGAAGACGAAAGTATACGATTCTGACGGACTTTGTTTAATAAACAACAAAGATTTAATTAAATGAAAATAAGAAGCGAAAAATGTATTTTATGTTATATATAAATATATTATTAATTGTAAATATGAAGACGTTTTATATGCATCATTATTTATGTATTGTGCAATGTGTTGATGAAAAAGAAAATAAGATGCACTTTGCTTAATATAAATGCAAAACAAAGAAATGCCAAAATAAAAAAAATGTACAAATAACATGTTTACTTTTGGGTTTGTGGTGGTTTCATTCAGTTTCTTCATGGTTTATTTTGTGCATCAGCTGAATTGGATTATTCGAATGGACCCACATGACAATTCTCTAGAACCCTTTTAATGTAGGTTTCATTATGACCAAAGTGAACATTGGCTCCACTTTGTCTCGCTGAAGGATGTTGTGTCGCAGATCGCCAAAACGCTTCCCTCACGAGACGTGAGTCATAGTTTGACAGCGCCGTAGCTCACTGTCCCCGCTCTCACAGGCTCATTGACATTTTTTTTAAATAGGGCTGTTTTTCCTGAGTTATTTCGGGATGAATGTCCCTCTTCCTCCTGTGTCATTAATCGACTGATGACATCAGAGCCAGGAAGCGGTAATGAGAAGTTTCAGGAACCAATAAAGTCAACAGACGACCCAGCTTCCTCAGGAGCCGTCTCGTTTGAATTGGATTCCAGAGGAAGAAGCGTGTAACATGTATCAAACAATCACATTGAGAATTTTGGTGCCACACCTGAGGGAAAACACGTACTGGAAGATTCCAAACTTCTCTTAGACATCTTAGATTTCAGAGGGACTGGAGCAAGAATGTGATTAGAGACAAAGGCCTATTTATGACCCATTGTATTTCTAAAAACAAGACAAAACAGATTTCCTTCTATCAAACCCGAACAGTGTGTGCGTGCATGAGTTTATGTCTGTCTGGGCTTCATCCTATTGCTAGTCAGATGGGTGTCTGTGAAGAGGATTACTACTGTAAGCCTGCTTTACCCACACACACTGTCTCAAAGACCTACATTCACAAGACCCACTTTCCGCACCATCCATCCCCCCAGCCACTGCTTTGTTCGACAACATTGTAGAAAAAAGAAAAACTCAGAATTTAGGTGAAGAAACAACATACTTAGTGGTACAATCAGGATTTAAATGGAGCATGTGCCTGTGCCTGTGCCTGTGCGTGTGCGTGTGCGTGTGTGTGTGTGTGTTTGTGTGCCTGCGTGCCTCTTTCAAATCAATTATTACAAAATACCTGAGTAAAGAAATCCTTCAGAAAAAGCAAGAATATTCATGTCCCTGAAACAGATATCTTCAAACACAATGCAAATTTATTTCATTATTTTTCTATAGTTGCTATAACATCACTGAAAAAAATTATTGTTTGACACATTATAATTCAGACTAAAAATATTTATCATTGATACATACTGAAGCCGGTATTAGTGTTATTTGACCGTTTAAATCTTCGTCTGTGTTCACACGTGTTAATAACCCTTCTCTCCAGACTCCACAGACTCCAGAAAGAAAGCTTCCTCAACAAGGAATATAAAGCTCTGAACATATCCCACCATGCTGGCAGGACCACATGGTGGGACCCTGTTCCTTGACATCATGCACTTTAAACTCGTGGCCATCGCTGGGCCCGCCCCATCAGTAATCCCTAACCCTGCTAATACAACTAAAGCGGCTCTGAGCTATGTGTGTGTGTGTGTGTGTGTGTGTGTGTGTGTGTGTGTGTGTGAGAGAGAGTGTGAGAGAGAGGAATGGCCTCATATCCATGACTTCCCTCAGACAGGGTGACCCTGATTCTGCACAGCAATAATTCCATTAAAACTAATACAGATTTCAGCAGTATCAGGAGTCGGCATGGAGATGTGCAGAATATTACACTTGTAAGCTGTTTGTGTGACAGCAGCATCTAAGAGAAAAACACTTGACAGGCTGGTTCCAATATTATTAGTCTCAATTTGTCTATTGATGCTGTAAGAATGACAAATGAATAAAAGCTCTATATCTATAGCAGCGGGAAGAATGCCATAAAACACAGTTTCACATACATACACAAATTTTACATACAATTTACATATAATATCAGTAAAATATGAAAAATTGAAGTATTGAGGAAAAAATTACCCATTCAGGTGTGTGCAGTATTTCTAAAACCATGGCAATCTTAGAGTGTTTTCTCAGGAACTGTGGGTCCCTCATTATCAAAACCATCCATCTATTTGATTTTAATTTAAAATATAACAATACTCATAATTTGTGGTGGAAATGAATATTTAATCAACTACTGTAGTATAGTGTACTCTTTATACCTCCACATTGTACCTTCACTTACCTAAGATTTGCAATATTTTCAGAGTATTGCTCATTTTACTTAACATTTACCTTTACAAAAACTTCCCTCTTCTTCTTTCTCCATTAGATTCTGTAGTGTACGTTCTTTTATTTGGGTTTCTTCAAGTTGGTGAAACAGCGCCCCTCTTGTTTCTAACGGCTGGTACATAGTAGTCAGCGCGTGTGGTTGAACGTGGTATAACACTTTTACAGTCCAGGTGACACAGGTGTGCACAGGTAGATCCAGGTGTTTGCATTGTTTGATTAAAAATGGCGGCTAACAAACAAACAGACAGACGCACGCACAAACACACACTGTGAAACTGTGAAGACAAACGAATTAGACTTTAACAACCCATTCACTACAGACAACTAGATTAACTAGTTCTCCAGGGTGGTTAGTTATGTCCGGTGCTATGGTTTTGTAAAATGGAAGAAACGGTCGAGTGCAACGGGACGTGTCTATCACCTGGATTATTACCAGTGGATTTCAGCGTCAGCAAAATGTGAGTCAAACTCTGTCTTTGTCTTTACTGATGACTACGTGTGCTGCTGTGGTTTGTTTGTGGATAACATGGAGGCTGCCCTGGGTAAACGTAGACCTATAGTTCCAGGTTTACTTGAACAATGACACTACTGTCTGTGCTGCTGAGGACTAGCTGTTCCCTCACCTGTCTTCTGGCTGGTGTTGCATGTATGTCAAGTATCTACAACACTAGTTTATGTGGCCTGGATTTAAAAATAAGAGTCAAATCAATGGGTCCCCCTGTTTGTTTATCCTTAAAAGACATACTCTCTACAGAGGTGCAATGATTAATCAATGAAATCAATGGATTAGTTGATGACCGACAATTAATCAGAGGCAGTTTTACATTTTAAAAAGCATAAACGATTGTTGGTCTTATCAAATATTAAAAACAATACCCCCCACCCAAGCACTCACCCTCATCTTCAAACAGAGCAAAACAATATCAACAGGAAATGAGGAAACACTATTGTTAAATCCAAAGGCAGGTAAAAAGAGATAAATGTTTAAAAGAAATTGATAACATTCTAGAAAAGGATACAGATAAAAAATAAAATTGTATTAATTGATCTGACAAATTTTTCATGTATGGAGTAATTTGTCTATCAAATCAAACAGAGAGACATGGACTGCAAACGTGTGTGTGTGTGTGTACAAGTACAAGGATATGTTTACTAGATCTATGCATCCATTAAATGTATCACTTACCTTTAAGGGCTGTGAGGGTGCTGGAGCCAAGCTAACATTGGGTGACAAGTAGGGCACACCTTGGGCAAATATTTTTTTACGATACCATATTAAGAAATACTGGAACACAATGCTTGATTGACAGTCTATACAATGTTTTAAATATGAAATGCAGTGTTGAAAAGACTGCAATTTTGTAAGATACCACCTTGATTCTACGCTAACTCAAGACATAAAGCCTCATATTGGGTTAAACTAAATTTAAATGTATCATGGTACATAAAAGGACTGGATATTAGGTCGATCTCTTATATTCCAGTAGTTGTTGAAAGGGATCACTCCATGTTGAAAAAGAATGACCACAGTGACTTTTGACTTCTGTTTTAAAAATAGACCTGAATATGTCCAAACATTTCCTTTAGTGTAAAATATTCTGACTAAGTCATGTTTAAAGAAATAAATACTTTTTCTTCCATCGTTACTGAATTCACTGGGCTTTATTCCACAATATAATGCAATGCTGTCAGCCTGCATGTCGGACAGCCGTTTCTAAGAATCAAACCAGCATGTGGTTTCTCTGTAATGAAAACACCCATGCAGCCTATAGGAGGTCACCCACTTCCTATGTATGTGTGTTTACGTATACAGCGTTTCATGTGTGTGTGCGGGTGTGTATAAAGACCTGGGGGGTTGGGAGGGTTGTGGTGTGTAGGTGGGGCCTTACAAGCCTGTGTGTGTGAGGTTAGTGGGGGTTTTGTGGCCTTTTCTTTGTGTGTGAATGTTTCCTGACCTTTTCACCTCAGGAATATTGTCTTTTTCTAATTAGAATCTCATCTCACATCGGATCTGATGTAAACATCCTCTTGACTGTTTACCTAAATAACGTGTTGTGGATTTGTCTGGAATGTGATTCATCTTTAACAGCATTATTGTTCGAGACATCCGATATGTGCGGTGTGCATATATAGATCAGAGGAGGTGGCATGCTTTGTCTTTGCATTTACACGCCGTGTCATATACATTCTATGTTATGTGTTGGTTGGCACATGTATGTCCATGTATTCCTGCACACGTGCCTGTATGCATGTGGGGACGCAGCAACAAAGTCCAATGCCGGTAGACACAAAGCCGCCCCCCCATCCCCCTCTTCCTCCTCCCCTGGGGGGGTGTAAGTCTGTCTATGTGCCTGCTCCCAGCAGGAGGGGGGCTGGAGCCCAGGATGGGAGGTTATGGAGGTGGCGGGGCGGGGGCAGTCTAGCCATGTTTACAGCCCGGGATGTGTCGTTTGGGGTTAAAAGAAGGAGACAGTCACTTCTGGCATTCTTATGCTTATTTAGCTGCAGCATGGCCTGCAGTCATGTTTTCTCTGACCTCAGCAAACCACAGAAAATATCACACACAAGCGCAATATATAACAGCTGAAATGTACTCTATTTTCACACATGCACAAAATAGGTATGTTAGTTTGTCATTGAGCTCTGCTGCAAATAACACACCCTCTTATTTCACAGTCATTGTGCTCCATTAAAATATTTTGATATACAACTGTAACTCAAAATGAGGTCCAAGTGGCACGTCGTTGATTTTCATTTAGAAAAATGTTTTCAGTGAAGCACTTTCTGTGTTGGATTTCAAGTCATTATTGATCTGTTGCTGGGCACTGTCACACAAAGGACTGCTTTTCTGTGCACACTGTAATCAGAGTTTGTTAGTTTAGATGCCAGTACTTATTCATCTCCATGAAATCTGCTAATGAGACCACAGGTTTTTGTGCAGAGCATAAAAACATGGATGTTGCATCTCTAAGACGTTTTGAAACGTCATCAACATTTTCCTGTATTCTCACATAGGCTCACTTAGACATTTTCAGGACATTTTATCAGGAGGCTGGCAGGAAAACAAGCAACTAAGTTGAACAGTTGTGTTCTCACGTACAGCCCCCACAGAAAATGTCCAGACTTCAGTGCATGTCTGAAAGCAGCTTTTGAGCTGTAGAGGTGCTAAAATCGTATGTGTTTTAGCACCACCCAAATTCATAGTTTGAACTTTATTCAATCAGTCTAGGTTTTTTTTTTTCTAAAATCATTTTCTTTTATAGATGAAAGAGAGAAAAAAATGAAAATATTAGTTTCAACAGTCTTTTGTGATACTCCACAAAAAAGGGTTCTTGAGTATGAAATATTTTTCCTCTGTAGGTTTTACAGGCTCAAATTTTTCTACAAAGCTGAATATTGATGAAAAGATGATGATGTCGATGTCTATGTTCTCTTACAGATGGCCTTATTTATATATTATACCCCCACTCCCCCACGCACACATCACATCATGTTAAATCATAACACGCAGCCCACTCTTCCCTCTCTATGTATTTATACACACAGCATGTGCGTATTATTACTCTGATCAATCAAGAGAAATGTCAGTGAACACACAGAACATACTCTATGAAATATGATTGATAGGTGCAATATCAGCATCAGACAAGCTAGAGATGACTACAATATCCTCTCCCTTTTCTTTTTCAATTATGTTACCCAAGAAGAGCCATTCTCTCACCTGCCTTTTGATTATGAATTGCGCTGTCGTCTGTCCTATTGGGTTTTCATCCCAGAGGCCCCTAAAAAACCCCACAGAAGAACAACATCGATGTCAGTCGCTGACAGAGAGCTGACTTTAATAAAGCAATGGGAAATTCATTTTGCAAAGGAAGGCATTATGGTATCATGCGCCAAGAGCTCCTCCACTACTATTCATATACATGAGCAAATATATGTGCAAACATGGCTGTCATGAAGAAGACAGTTATTGAAAGTACATATCGTCCTGCTCCAGTATCACAGATGAACTGAGCTACATGTGGCCGTATCATATAAGCAGCCGGGCGTCTAGTCAGCCGTCTGTAACGGCATTCCTTCCAGCAGGAGGGTAACCGAGGTTGAGGGCTTAACCACCACATCGCTACTGCTCCTCTCACAGTTTGGTGTGAGATGACAAACGCCTCCATGTGGATTACAGCATTTCTGGCATTTTACAACTTGGTTAACACTACAGCGGCAACACAAACCTCTGCTGGAGTCGAAGTTGTCTAAAGTTGTGTTGCTTTTTTTTCCCCGATTGATGTAGAGTTTGT
Organism: Paralichthys olivaceus; assembly: GCF_024713975.1. Lineage (NCBI taxonomy): Eukaryota > Metazoa > Chordata > Actinopteri > Pleuronectiformes > Paralichthyidae > Paralichthys > Paralichthys olivaceus. The sequence goes on from NC_091110.1 coordinate 9,325,086, forward strand.
GTTAGGGAGAGGACAGAGGAAAGGAAGGGGTAATTTGAAGAAATGGTTGCAACCAATGTGGTAATCTCAGACGGATGTTTTCAGTCAAAAGTTGGTTCAATGTTTGGCTTGAGATCTGTTGGGGTTGTTTGGTCCCTGAGTTACTGTGTGTGTGTGTGTGTGTGTGTGTGTGTGTGTGTGTGTGTGTGTGTGTGTGTGTGTGTGTGTGTGTGTGTGTGTGTGTGTGTGTGTGTGTGTGTGTGTGTGTGTGTGTGTGTGTGTGTGTGTGTTTTCTGTCTGTAATGCTGAGTTTGTCAGATTCCTGTGTGGATTGGAGTAAATGGGGGCTGTGGAATGTGAGTGGAGGGCAATCATGGCAGACCGACAGGAGTAACCAGATACCGGCTGCCAGACTACAGAGGAGTGGGAATCCCTCTGTGCGACACACCACCTCCTGCAGGAGACACTTTGGCTGGGACCTTAAAAACCCTCCCCCTTCCTTTAATTCAGACCTGGCTCTTTGTGGCTTGCCTCCCTCCTCCCACCCTCACTGCAAAAACCTCACTTCTGTCTAGTTGTCTTTATGTCATGTCTGTATACAGCCTCTATAAATATAACATTGTCTTTCTACAAATCTCAAGCTGAGTTCATTAATCAATTAAATTATTGAAAGTGAATCAATCCACAAATATTTTGAAAATCAGTTAATCAGATCAAAAGCTGTTATGATTGAGAAAAGAGAAACACTATTTGACACAATTTTTCAATTAAAATGATAGGTAAGACTGAATGAATAATCGTTTCAATGACTGATGCCAAAGTGTATTATGAAAAAAAATATTTTCATTTTCACAACAGCCGGTTTTTATTTTAAAAAAATGTCAAAGTTAACCCAAAGCAGAAAGAGTGCCTCATAAGTTCATACCTCATTTTATTAAAACAAATTTAATGTTTTCATTTTTTTATTTTAACACACGCACACACACACACAAATGATGCAAAGGAATTGGTTGATCTTTATCGTACTTTCTGTATCAGACCATCTCCCTGCCGTCTTCCTCAAAACATCCTGTCTGAGAGGGGGGGCACACACAGAGGATGGGATAGATGATCTTATCAGAGAAGAACACAAAATCTGACAAAATACCAGATTTAGTATGAGCTCTAATTGCTGAAGTTCCTTCCTTTTTTCTGTGCATCTCCTTTTTAGCCATAAAAATAGTTTGTCTATTCATCTTTACCCAACTTTAAATGTTTCCCCTGATATGGGTCCTTATTTTGCAGTGAACAAATAAAAATATGGCACCCAAGTTTGAAAAAAATCCCCCTAATACTGGCTATCAATTGTGCCCTGAGGGTAAATCCATACGACTGTATTTATTTTAAAGTTTTATAAGTAAGACGATCTCTGTCCATGAGCGTTTTTGCTCTGTACTAGTTTTAATCCCCGTCTATACTGACACCTCTGAAGATGCATATCACCTGACCACTGACGTACACGCATGTGTACGTCAGCATGCATGTGCCAGTGTACACAGGAACTGCTCAAATAATAGCCTCCATCCTACAGAGCAATTGTATCATTATATCAGCTGTTAGCAAAGACATTGCTTGTAATTGATTATCCATGTTGTGTTCTAAACTAGTAGCCGAGGCTAATGTTGGTTGTTTTCTTCTCGAAGGGTATCATATTGTAGGAGTCTGACAATCGGCGAAGGCTACGTCCTGAATGAAAAGATCAGATCAGCAAGCGGTTGTGTCTATGTCATCATTTCCAAACATCTTCGTTTCCAAACAAAATGGAGACTGCAGTGTTTTCAAAGTTCTCTGTTGTGGCAGCTCTAAAACTCCAGAGTAGTGTGGATGGCAGGCATAGCCGTAGAGTAATTGATGCATTTTAAAACAAAAACTTAGTTTGGATGCAGCCTGAAATAATGGCTACTTTTCTAGTTGATGTACTAAGCAAACATAATCTTATTCAATTTATCACCACCTTCAGTAGCAATTTAGAGTTTCCTGCTTCCATGCCAATTATGCAAGCATAAGAACTGAAATGAAAAAAAAAAAAATCAACCAAGCAGCATCACTAATAGTCTGCGATATACTCCTCTATTAAAAGTGTTAGAGGAGCATTTGAGGAAAAAAAGCTCTTATGAAAAATTAATCCCTGAGGGAAAATTTGGCAAGTGTCTGACAGAAGCAAGAAGATATGCAACACATACTTCAAGCATGTGCATGTGCATGGACACTTGCACAGACACACACTTTAGTTCGTACTTTTTTGCACAGTAGACCCTGGGGCCTCGTTATATGAAGAGCCTGATCAAAGCAATAGTGCTGATATAGGGAAGAGAGATAAAGAGAAGCGATACAAAGAGGGAGAAAGAATGAACATCCATAGACTACTGAAACTTTGTTCTTTAACACTGAAGTTATAGTCGTCTCTGCATTCATCAAATATAACTTCTGCTTTTACTTTAATGATCTCCTCCCTCAATGCCAGGAGAACACGAGTAGCAGAGAAGCTGCCATCTATTCATCTTTAACACACTCGACTGGGGGCCTGGTAAAGATCCAGGTTCTCCTGTGCCACTGACTCATTCATCATCTACTCAACATCTGCCTCGCAGTAACAATACCTACAATACAGACCTACATCTCTATGTTTTCTAGGCATAAAGACCATTTTTGTTTCTAGCTTTGTGCCTCCATCCCACTGCTAAGTAAATTCCCCTTTGTGACTCTCACTGCATCGACAGTTGACATAAAAAAAATTCTAAAGCAACATTTCTTCCCAGAAACAGTGTCCTTGATACTCTTGACAATCCTAAGACTTTGCTATGAACTGTTTCCTTTCGAAGAACTTTTAAGTTGTTTTTCTTTAGAAAACTGCCTGACATTTTGTGTAGATTATCCAGAGTAACAAGAACATGGGCCTTACAAATATAGAAGTTGCTGTTGAATGTTTCAATAGTTTAAGGTTTAAAGCTTTCAGTATTTTCACCGTTCCATTCAACCCTATTTTGTTGGGTTGGAGGCAGACACTTCAGATATTGAATATTAAAACCTGTGAGATAAAACTAACTACTGATATCATGTTGTATTGGCCTGAATAGAGATACTTTTACCATTATTTTTCTGGTAACTACATATGAAAAAGTCGGGGCCATATTATATAAAGTACAAAAAAGTAAATGCATTTGCAACATCAGTCTTTTTAAATGGAGAGAGTCCCCGTGTTGCATTATTGTAAATGGTGAATAGACTATTTATTTAACACTTTTCCAGTCTTATGGACCACTTAAAAAGCTTTACCGCACAAGTCTCATTCACCCATAAAATCATACAAGACTGCTTTATACAGTGCTTTTCTATCAGTCTGAAAGAGCCAAGGATTAAACCATCGACCTTCTGTTTACTGGATGACCCTCTTCACCTCCCGAGCCACAGTCTTCTGGAGTTAGGCAACACTAGCTTTCCGATGCTTGTGAAACATATTTTTCATCCACAGAGAAAAAATGCATTTCTAAAAAACATCTCCCTTCTTTACATGAAGGTGGGGACCAGGGACCAAATGATCTGCCACGTGTAACCACATGATGAGGTGCTAAAAAGGACAAAAGGACTGAAGAGGGAAGAGAAGTGCAAACACCCAGAGAACTTTGGCTCTCTGCCTCTGCCTGCTTATGAGACTCTGACAGGACAGGGTGAGTAGAACTGAACGAGTCAAACTACACAAATGTTGCACTTCAGTGGAAGGTCTTTATTCAAATATCTTGTTTTTATAAGAGTAGTAAGCGGTGGTATAGTTTTAACTTCCTAGTAGTTTATAGTAGTATGGTATCTTTTTTGAACAAAGTTTTATATATTTAGTCTTTTTTTCTTTTGGGGGAATTTTCCTAAAAAGTCTACTATAATGTAGGTAGGTCTGAATTATGTAAACGCTAATCCATAGCACTTCTGTAGTTACTTGTGTCGCACTGTGTGATTAGTTTTCCTTTTTAAGATAAATGTTTAGGTTGCATGTATAGTTTGTAATGTCTCCATTGTGAGGCTGTAGTTCTTTCTCAATGATTCAGATACAGTACTTCCAGCACACTGGCAGTAAAATTTCATTCATTATGGTCTTAAAGGTATATAATAATAACCTTGCATTTTTGGACAGTTAGTCACCATTTACCACTGTTTGTATTGTTTATAAAAGAATTTCCATCAATGAGTCTGATGAAGAGGCGTTTAGAGGAACACTCATCGCCATACTCCACTGGAGATCCCCTCTCCCTCCTCTCCTCCCTCCTTCGATCTTTTCCTTCACTCCAACTTCACCCTTCTCTCCTTCACCTCCCCTCCTGTCTCTTTTCTCCCTGAGTGGTCTCTTCCTGTTGCCCTTTCTAAACATGAGCCAACAATGCTGACGTACTTCCACGTTGTACTGGGCGAGCTGTACTCTCCAAACAAACATACTTAGGCTGATAGAGACACAGTGGCAGAAAGAAAAGATAATGAGAAAAAATAGACCACCAGGAAAGACTGTTTGTTAAAATATGATACATAAGAGTAGATATAAGGTTACTAAATCATCTGAATAAATAGATCCTTTAAAGTTTTGTATATGAAATCATAGGAGAATAACTATAGCTCCTTTACAGAAGGGAGGTTCTTCAGTATAACTGTACTCAGTAGGCGATTTGTTCATTTTTACCAGGGATGATGGTCCCGATGCCCAATTAATGAACAGCGAACATAGACAGAAAACGTCTTTAAATATTCATTTTAAGTTAGTTTGTTATAGTTTGCAGTTGTAATAAGGCTTCTGTTGTGTGTTGAGTGATTTTAAAACTGGGAGAAACATTTGTTGATTCTAAACAGTTTTATTCGTGCTTCACTACCCTGCTGTTTTCACCACTGTCTGTGTGCAAATAACAAAAATAATTCGATAAGGCATGGATTTATAGATTTTCACCAAGCTGGGTGTGTATATTACATACACCCACATACGTATTCCAAATATATGCTTGAAGTGGTATTTACCGAGTTAATGCTAAATCCTTTTTCTTTCTGCTGACAACGGAGATGTTTTTATGGATGTTATAACGGCCACCGACATTGGGAAGGATTTCACCTGGTGCAGCTGAACAGTCTCTCTCTCAGGGGAAGGCTGAAAGGGGATAGCAGAATTGACAGGTTATTTAAGGGGGATGCTTTTTTGATCATTTTGGTTTTTAAGGGAATGGCCTTGTCCCTTATCCCCCTTCAAATCACTTACTGACTGTACCATAGCTTCACGTTGTATCTATATCAGGGTTTAGCTTTGTTTTGCATTGATGGTGTAACAAGATCAATTGTCTGCAGTAGATTAAAATGTGAGAATCGTTATTTTGATAATTGATCAACATTAAGCGTGGCTGAAACTTTGAAGTTGCTAAAAAGGTTTTTATTCCTGCTTTTGAACATCACATTGACAAACATCTCACTCTAGATTGCTGGGGTCACGCTTCATGGAGCTAATCATATGCAAGCAACCAGGCACTCTTTCATCTTAAACCATATTCTCTCTTTATTACACATCACTCTTTGGTTTGTGCACCGATGCCTGATATTGAATGGTACTGAATGAAACAGTGGAGAGAGACTTCTAGTCGAAGTGAAGCCGATGCTGGCTTTCATCCAGTACCTGCCATCATTCATCTGGGCAACAAGGGTTATTGAGAACAGTCAGAGATGGAGAGAGAAGTGTGCTGACAACCTTTATGCTTGTGATGATGTGTAGGTCTCTGTCGGCAAAGAGCCTGAGAAAATATTTTTCATTTCAGCTTTCTGCAACTGTCACTTACTGTAAACTCTTGCATTACAGCAAAGTAGACCTTTTTTATGGGAAAGCCAAATGAGATGAATACATACAGTATGTACATACAGTATGTCTTCTGTAAAAAGCAAAACTGTAACACAATCAATTAGTGTTTTGCCATAAATGAGTTACTAAAGTATTTGTATCCCAGAGGAAGGACAAAGAGAGGAGTCAAGCCTTGGATTGCCTCGATCTTGTTTGTTTTATAGAAACATCCTATTGTAAAGCTTCACGTTGGGATATTGTTCATATCGGAGTGACAATAAGTCCCTGCATTGGATGTAAATCCCTTGTGTTGAGTAGAAAAGCCATAGAGATAAAAACTGAGCTTTGCAGTTGTTAGACCCACATTTGACTGCTTCCACTCTTTTAGCTTAGCTTGGCTAAACACGCCTCAGATCTGTCATTGAATGCACAGATGAAATTGATATTGATCCGCTCTTCTGACTCCTAGTAAGACGTAAACAAGCAGAATGGTGTCAGAATATAAACCTGATTTCTCACTTGAAAAATAATTGAAACTAGTGAGTCTCATTAATAATATCATCATATAATTGTCAAAAAAAAACCTAATGATAATGAGCAGTCATAATGAGAGTAAGCTGAATTTACTGGACCACAGACACACATGCACACACAGTGTACACACAGTGTACACACAGTGTACACACAGAAAATCCTGATCATGTAATGAAATGCCCTTTGTTTGCTGAGGAATTTGTCCACGGGTCTCGGGTCAGTCTGGGCAATGTGAAGGTTTATCAAATATTTGGCGACACATCAGATGGAGCTTCTTTGATTCCTGTCATGGTGATGAAGTAAAAAACTGTTGGACTTGCAAGGACCTCTAACAGAAATAAAAATCACAACAGAAAATAACGAGACAGACACAGTCATAACGTTCTCAGTCCCACTACCACCACCAACACCACCTACACATACTAGTCCCTCAGGGACTGTGATGCAGAAGTTATGATAGATATTTGAGCAGGAGCCACCCCTCCACACACACTCCATTCAGACATGCACAATCAAAACATGCAGTGAGAGAGAATCGCATTTTCATCACATTACTCCACTGTTTGTTGTTAATGACACAAAACCAACAATATATAATTAATAATAATCATGACTTGTGTAATAACCAGAGATGTCCCAAACAATGAAAATGGGCGTGTGTGAAATATTATTTGGCATCAGTGACTTTGACACTGAGGAGTGACTCCATGTTACATCAACAGAGACTAGAATAGTTTGCACTTGATATTGTGCTGAAAAGTAAAATGTTTTGAGCTATATTTTAATAACTCAATATTGTAAGTTGGGTTGTAAACAACCTTCCTTTCCATCTACACTTAATACTGTATAATGTCCATTTTCTCCATTTGTAATATAACTAAAACCATGACTAATCATAACTATAAATTCTTTAATTCAAAGTCGTTTGTTTGTTACATCTTTTAAAATGCTTCTGAAGTGTATTTACATAAACTGGAGTTATTTCAGATTAACTTAGGTCTGAGTCAAAGCTGGAATATGCAGAAAATAAACCAAAATGGATATCAGAGAAGGAGATACAGCTCTGCTGTTGCTAAGCAACTGCATGCCTCAAAGTCTGTGGAATTTAAACAGTGGACAGGATCCAATTTTCCCGGGGACTGATTTTAATGTTGCGCCTATCTTAGAGGTGCCCTGGACGTAAGAGCAGAAGTCTGCTGGAACTGTGTGTGTGTTCAGTGTGAGGAGGTGTCTGTTGGTGTTTGTGTACATTTGTGTGTATGTTTGTGCACATACAGGTTTTGTGTGAGAGGAAAGAAAATCGAATTGCAGCCTTGAAACGTGAGCGAAAGCAGGCTGAATTCAGCGAGGTCATGCGTTTGAGTTGGTGTATAATTTTGTGTGTGTGTGTGTCTGTGTGTGTACTACTGTATGAGCTGCAGAAAGACCAGGGCCTCGTTACCAGTTGGCTTAGAGATGAATGAAAAACAGAAAGACTCACTGTAACACCAATTTTCGCAAACTGACAGAAAGATTTTTTGAAGAAGTTTTGCTCTCTTTCCCACTGAAAACTAATTGTATGAAGATGGGATATACTTTGCCTTTCTGTTTTTTTCCTACAAAGTCATGTCTGATGTCATGAACACGTGCATCAAAAAAAAGTATTTTTGCCAGTGTTGCATTTTGAACGATAATAAATAAAATATAAAATAAAATACCGCTGTTGCAGGTTGTTCCCAAGATGTAAAAAACAATAAGTACACAAACATTTATTGCTTGCGCATCATAACGTCACAGTGGAAAAAATGTGGTTTCAGTGTCTAGACTGCTAAAATAAATAAGAAGAAATGAGTGTGTTTAAAGTGTATAAAAACCTGTCTTCGTTTGACCTGAGAGTAAATGCTGATTGTATCTTTTCTCATTACAAAGTCCAGATGTTTGTGGGTGTGAATGGGATTTTGATCAGGGGAACTGGGCCATTAGAGGTGTTTACAGAAATGAATGAACAGATATTTACCTCTGAATTCCCAGGTTGAGTTGAGTGCATAAAATCATTAGTGTGACGGACTGAATTGAATCTCCTTTTAATTTAAATGTATTTAAATTTCCTTTCCAATAAAAAAGCTTTCTGAAAGATGGCTTGTTGCTTAGCTGTCAACTTTATAAACAGTCCTAATTTTGGACTACATTATAACAGACTATGCAATGTTTAGGAATATTTATATTTATTCTCTTTCTTGTAGACAGTTAGATATGATATGCCACAGCCAGTAGATGATTAGCTTAGCTCAGCATAAAGACTGGAAGCAAGAGGGAACATTCAAAGGTTATAGATGTGTGCATCTCTTTTCTCTCTTTATCTTTTCATAATCATTTTCATAATACTCCTCATGTCTTTTTCTTTTAAATGCTTTCTCTGCACATTATTATATTATAAATATATTTTTTCACAACTGTTTCTTGTATATATGTTTATTTAAATAAAAAAAAGAAGAAGAGATGAGTGGAGACTATATATCTTTCAACCAGACAAGAAATAGTCCAGCTTACAACCCACCAAAATATGACATTGCCTGGTCTTTATACCAAGTATTTATATAAATGAAACAGTAGGTATTTAGGTGATAATATACAGATCATTTAAGCTTTATAATACAAAAACTATAAATAACCAGTTAATTTAACAAAACACACACCTCCTCTCATATTTCACAAATAACATATCAGTAAAGCGACCTCACCAGTGGATTCATGGTAGTGCCTGTAATTCTCTGTCCTACCAGCTGAGCCACAACACAAATCCCCCAGACCATTAACTGTGGCACGCTGAACTCTTACTGAACCAGTGTGCTGCCAGTGGAGCTGAAAAGCACATTCAGCTCACAACATTGATTTCACTCACCCAGTCAATTAGCCAGTAAGTCAGTCATCCAGCCATCCAATCCGCCTCTTTTCTTTTTTTTTTGGGAACATTTCAGATGGGTGTTTGGGTGTGAGTGAGCATTAGGGATGAGATTTGAAGAAGATTACCAAGGACCAGAAAGCTGCCTTGGGGCTTCATGTGCTTTTCAGCGGAAATGCCGCCGTCCCTGCTGCATTAGTGTCGGAAAGATGTGGTGTGTGTCGCTCTCTTTCACTTTCTGTCTCTCTCGCATTCGCTAAGTAGTTCAGAGATTGATAAATATTACTGCAGGGGCCTACAGTGATAACTAGGTCTTCTCTTCTCTCATTTGTGGTTTGTGCAGTCGCAATAATTTCACACGTGCCCACCTCTCTTCACTCTGCCTCTGACCGTCTCACTGACTGTCTCTCTCTGTGTGTCTGCACTGAGCTCACTGCTGGCCCAGAACAGGACATCTGGCCTAATTATTCATGTTGCTAATACCCTCATCGGGCCGGGGAGAGCAGAGTACAGTAGATAAGAGTGGCAAGGCCCGGGGTGACGAGCATGCTGCATTTCAAAGGCTCCCGTGTGTCTATTCCGGTTAGTTATGTTGTGGTTAATAAAGGTGTGGCATTATGAAGCATGTCATTAGTGGCACTGTTTGTGATCATAGGGTTGTGTGTATGGGTGTGTGTGGCGTCTATCATGAGAAATGGAGCAGCTATTATTGGTCTGTGCTGTTTCTCTTTTGTGTGTGTTTGTGTACATGTGCTGCGGGTTTGGCACACCTCAGGGCAACAGTATCTGCAATATACTGTAAATACATGTTGTTAACAGCTGGTTCAAGTGGTGAAGAGTTGTCATGGCAGCAAAATAGTATTAAAGTATTTGTGAAAAGCAGATACTTGTAATTTATTGCACATAGGGCTGGATAAGAAGAAAAGATTATCTGATAATCACAATTGTTTTTAAATATCCAACATTGATTATTATAATTGTAAAATTGATTTTTGCATTAGTGGTTTTTCATCCAAACAAATCTGCACTAATTGTAACTAAATGTGTATATAGCAGTGACTTAATGTAAGTGGTTCAGTGGGTTGTTCACTAACTAGAGGAGTGGTGGTTCGGTACCTGTTTCTTTCAGTCTGTATTCCGAATTGTCCTTGGGTAAGAACCTGACATTGCCCCCAACAGCTGTGCTGACAGATGTATGATAGAAAAAGCACAGGGCGGTTTGAATGAAAGGAAGGAATGACTTGGTGAATGGGACTTGTACTGTAAAGTGCTTTGAATGATTGATAAGTCTGGAAAAGCTCTAAATTCAGTCCATTAAAATGTCTACAATATGCAAAAGTTATTCAAGGTTAAAAATAATTTCGATGACAGCTGGCTGTATGAGTCACAACAATCCTGTGATCTGTGACATGATCAGTTACCGTCTATGATCCACTGTGGTTAGTCCACTCTGGCTGTCTCAAAGCGGATCTATGTATTGCAACCATGAGCGAGACTTTTTAAAGATATCATCCGGCTATGAGATTCAAAGTCTTGGTCGGAAAGTCAACCATGTGTGAACTATCCTGTCAGGTGTCTGACACTGTCTGCAGATATCCGGATTATTTCTTATTAATACAAAAAGTACAGAGGAATTGGTGAGCAGATTTTCATTTCCTGTCTTTACTCAAAATATTCACAATGATAGATTTATCATTTTTAGTCACTTTGCATTTGCCAAATTGAACAAACCTGTAGTCCACAGTTTTATAACCAGTAAGTGTTTGCATTAAGGCTGCTTAAAAGTAAAATAAATTTTGTAAAAGTTCTGAGGACAAATTCTGAAAAGACAACTAGGGAGTCAGTGCAGCAGTAGGTGTAATGTTGAAGTGGGTTAAGTGTACTGTGTGGAGCAACACATATGTACATTAGTACTCAAGAAATCGTGTGTGGATGTTGGGACAAACCCACACTCCATATGGCCTCAATGTGAATTTGTGTGTCTCATCAAACTGATTGTGCACCCCTGACAATTTCTATAAATTAAAATCTGAGCAGCACCAAGACGCCCAGTTCCGTGTGGACAGAGGCGGAGAAGTTAAGTCTGTTTCTGATTATGCAAGATCGAATGGAGACGCCCACACAGGAAGTGGTGTATGTAATTGGACTGGCTTTTTGAAAATGTGCAGCACATCCTTCAAATTAACGGTTGCCAGTTGAGCGCACTTACCTGTCCTGCTGCCTCCAGATAAGATGACTGTGGGGATTTAATCAACTGAAAGTGATGGGTCTCACACGGTTCACAAACATCTGTGGATGGAAGATACCCCCTCTTCCACAGCGCAGCCCCACCAGCACTGTGGCCTTTATCACACACTGAGGTCGAGTCTTGTGGCTAAAGAATCTTTATCGAACTGACAATTGAAGGCACTGATTTGCTTTTGGAGTGCTCCTCGTGGAGCATGAATGTGGAGCATGAATGTGAAGCGAATATCGCTTGTCAAAGTTCAGCAAAGTTGAACTCGACACAAAGCCACTCTGTGTTTTGTCTTGCCACAGGAAGCAAATGTTTTATCTGTCCCCTTGAATTACATAGACATGTACAGTATATGTCTTAATCGCATTATAATGTCCAACAAGATGGAAAAATAAAAAGAAGCTGTAGCAAATTGCACATTTAGAAAGAAAACATAAAGTGAATATGGTAGCATCATTCATCAAAGAATTTCAGGTTGGGATTATAAAACTGGTGGAATAACGTCAGATGTAATGGCACCACAGTCAGACTCTTTCTGTAACATGTACAAGAATATGAATGCAATATTCTATTAGCAACTCATGAATTCACCAGAATCAAAATAATCTTATTCAAAATGAGGTCAATAGTCAGAATATTGTTGTCCATGTAAAGGAAATCAGTGTTTGTGAGTGCAATGCTGATTGGTGCTTCATTAATCTGCAGCGTCCTCCCTGCTAATTTTGACACAAGAGATGTCGAGAGGAACTGAGAAATTACCAAACGGCTGCAGATGAGGAATCATCACCACTTCACTGGGCAAGGCCTTTATGCTTGATGTGATAATGAAAAGAGACAAGAGGCATTTGTCGTCGTCTCATCAGTATCTGATGAGTTTTTAAAAATGGTGTTTGCCTCTTACCAACACTTAACTAATAAAAATATTCCACCACCGACAAAAACAAAGAAATCTGACTGATAGTCGTCATGAAATCCAATATGTAGCGACTGTGCCAGCTAACCCCCAACTGAACTCTGAGTGTGACACAGGGAGTGAGAGACGAGGAGGAGGAGGAGGAGGAGGTGTGGGAAGGACAGAAAAAGCCTGGTGAGAAATGAAGTGGTGTGTGTCTATGTGTGTGTCTGTGTGTGTGTGTTTGTGCGGGTGTGTCCATGTCACCTCCTCTCGCTACACCACAACTTGTGAGGGCGACAGCCTGTGAGAGAACAGGAAGCAGAGAAGACTGTGGAGGTGTCAGTGTGCATGTGTGACTTTGTGCATGCCTGTGTGTGTATGTGTGCATATTGTGTGCATGTGTGCGTATGTGAGGTTAAAGATGAGTGGGCAGTCTGGCAGCTAACAGAGCATGGCTAGCACTTTGTTCTATTATTAGATGTATACTTTCAGGGAATAAACTTAACAACTTAAAAGCATTTGACTTCAGAAGAAAACCATTATGTCCAAAATGTAACAATTCCTCATGAATCGTTATCTAAAAATAACTAGACCTAAATTATAAATATATTATGTTGACTTGTGTAGCTACATTATCCAAAATGCTTCCAACAAAGTTCAAACCCAGAGAAATCCACAATTTTATTCAAGGTAAGAGATTTTTATCTGTTTTGTTGGTGAAAACAATAACTGATCCCACGCAGCTTCACGACATTTAAAAGTATAATATTTAGAAGGTTTTTCAATATGTATTAAATTGTTGAAATAAGGACGGCTCTTAAGAAAATGTCTCCCCTCTTTGGTTGATGACTGACAGGTACAATTTTAATTTTAATAATTATTCCCTTTAGCACCTGGTTTCCAACAGGAAACCAAACAAATGCTTTTAAAAGATGAGACCCACTAAACAACTGTTATGTTTCTGTTTCATCAAAATACAAAACCGTTTAATTTCAAGTCCTGCAGAGAAAGATGAATTCAATTTAGCTTCAAAGTTTGAGTTATCCACTGAGAATATTACACAGAATCAGTTTTGTTAAATGTAAGACAAAAAACAACAATATGAAACTTTAATACAAAAAGAATAACTTATCAAATAGAAATCCTTATCAAAAGGAAACTTAAATCTTTTATTCCTCTTGCCTATAGAGTACACTCTATACACAGCATATGTGAACAGCATACGTGAACACGGCTTCAAGGGAATATTCAATTCAGTTTTTTTTTTTACATGAGGTGGCACGATGGTGGTGTTGATTCAGGGACATTAACTGCGGCTGAGAGTCCTATAATTGGAGTCCTCTCAGCCAGCTGCTTCCCTGTCTAATAAAGATGAACTGCAGCTTTCAGGGCTGAGTTAACGCAACGTTTAAAGCCTCAACACAAACATAAATACGTTTCAGTCATTTCACCGTGCACCGCAGAGGACGGCCACGTGTTTCTTATGCTCTGCAGCTGGTATGACACGTTGGAGCCATGACTAAAAAAAAGCTGATATAAGCTGGTAGTCTTGTCTTTAGAACCTTTAATGTAATCTACTTTTAAAATCATACAATGAATGAAAGCATCAGGAAGGAAATATTTATCAAATTTTGAGTACTTTTACAGAAGTCTGTAACAATAATTCCTCATGACATAATTTCCTTTGCCAAGGAGCTTGTATTCACCCTGGTCCTTTTGTTTGTTGGGGGTTTTGTTTGGCAGCAAGATTACACAAAAACTACTGGATTGATTACCACCAAAGTTGGTGGAAGGATGAAGTACGGGTCAGGGAAGAACCCATAAACTTTTGATGTGGCTCCAGGAATTTATATTATGATATTGGGTGTTTTTTTTTAAAAACAAACATTTTTCCTAAGGAACCTTTTATGAATCTTGATGAAAATACTCAGGCATATTTAGGGGATAGATTTCTATAAAGTTATAAAAAAGGTCAAAAAATCCTGAATCCGCCCCCTCAATCAAATCCGCTCCAAAATGTAATGGGTTCTTACTCGGCCCATACCACACAATAAGCTAATAAGCTACTGACCAATTTATCTCCCTGGCCAATTTATCCTCTCATTGCTCTTTTGGTTTCATTCATGCTAGCATCCCTTATGATGATGCAAACAATGGTTAAGAAATAATGTGAAACTGTTCCCCAGCCATCGAATAGAAACTAGAAGGTGTGGTGCACGGAGAACCACGATTCTGTATTCATGACCTGCCCCCAACCAGCAGACAGGATACCGAGCGCAGCTGGCAGCCAAGTGTTGATGTCGGTGTGTGTCTGTGTGTGCGCACATGGTGGCTGCATCTAAAGTAGCCCCTGTTGTACACTCATGGCACCATGATTCAATTATATAGAGCCAGTGCTTTGCCTGAATATTAATCTGGGGGCCCAAACTTAATTTGTCTGGCGATGGGGGACACAAGCCCATCTGGTTGTATGGTAAGTGTGACTCTGTGTCTATGCGTGTTTGTGTGTGTGTGAGAGAGTGTGTGTGTGCGTGTGCATGTGCGTGTGCATGTGCGTGTGCATGAGAGGGGGTTGTCTGTCTATTGTGAGACACAGAGGGACCTGTCACCCTGCTCTGACTAAGACAGATCAGTTTATAGAAGACAGACAATCACTGGACACACACACACACGCATTCCCCAGAGACAAGAGGAAAGAAAGAAGGGAGGAAAATGATAATAATTCAGAAAATTAGTGATCGAGAAAAGAATTAGATTCATTTCTTTTTTTAATGAAAAGTATCAGAATCTTGATAAGCTGCTTTCAAATATGAAGCCCTTATAAGAAATATTTCCTTCCTGTGTACAGGAAAAGACTGTTAGCATTTTAATTTTGGTTTAAATGTGATAATTCACAATAAACCATAAGCACATCCACACTTAATGTGAATTTCAAGCTTTATTTTCTTGCCTTTAAACAAACAAAAAATAAAATGTCTCTCCAGGACCTGAAGTATCTTGTAAAAATGGACCTTCATATTCAGCATAATAACAACATAAAACGCCACATGTACGCATACAGCTGTGTATCCAAAACCCCCCTCCCCGAGGTCAAGAGGAACCCCACCTACCCCCGCGCCTCGTCCTTGTCACATTGCCCACAGTCCTTGGGGACTGAGGCAGTGCCCCGGGGCATGGACGCAACCTCTCCTTGACCTCCCAGTGTGCGGGTGACCTTCCTGTGACGTGTGAGGGTTAGCTTTTATACACGGTGCCGGGGTCAAAGGCAACAACTGAGAGGAAAGAGGCTGAAAGGAGGAAGGCAACGAGAGGGAGGAGGCAAGGGTTGGAGTAGAGAAAGCGATTGGGACAAAGAGCCGAGAGCAGCAGTTTGTGTGTGTGTGTGTGTGTGTGTGTGTGTATGTGAGAGATAGATGGATGGGGGGGGTTTGAGGAAGTTAACAGTTCATCCAAAATGTCTCTCACATTCTGCATCACAGTTATTTTTTTCTTGCTTTTCTTACTTTCTTTGTCAACAGGAAGGCTGCAGGGCTGCAGGGTACAATTGGGGTGATAATGCAACACACACACTCTCTTTCAAACACACTAACACACACACATGCTTGATAGCACATATTGCCAGGAAGGCGTCCGTGACTTTTTGCACATCTACGGCTGGTGTTTTGATTCAGTGTGCGTGTGTTTGCAAGGGTGATAGACAGAGGTGTGAAGAGGTATAGACGAGGAAACCATGTCAACTGATTGCGGATATTTCTAGCTGCATCTTCTTATCTGCGTCAGTGTCGGTCTTCATCATCCCTTGTCTAAATCTAATGTTGCACACTCAACTGAAATTGAACCTTCTCTCCCCTCGCTGCTCTTCCCTCATCTGCTCTTCTCTCATATATAAATATTCTTAAATAAACGTTGATGTCTGGTTCAAAATAAGATGACTGGATCAGCTCATTAATAGGATTTGGCACAGACCGGATCACAATGCAGATTTTGGAGCCTAAGCTATGTACTGAAATCGTTTTCCTGCTTACAGGCAACATAAACGTCACCACACGTACAGAGTTAACATCACACTTAACTCTGGCCTTGGCTGTACTTAACGTTAGCCCACAGTCAGCTAGTAGCTACCTCCATTGGACACAACATGTTTTCTAAAGCTAAAAGTCAGACTGTGTGGCTATATTTCATTGCGGCACCAGAACGTGCAGCAAATGTTTCAAATGAATTCAGTGTAAAGGGAGGAACACAACAAACTTAATAAAGTATTTAAACTGGTAACTGTTAATTTGTTAAATTTCAACTTACAAAAGCTGCTCTTATGTCAACTCTAGTTTTAAGAAGAAAAAAAATCAGCTCTGGCATTGTTTACGCACCAGTATCAAAAAAACCCCAAACAACCCTACCCACCCTCATCATTAGAATTCACAGTTTAATGCAGTTTGTATTTGATCACATTGATGTTTAATGTCACCTGCAGTCAACTTACTTTAAAAGGTTTATATATGAACTAACTGTGTGGGTCCGCCTGCAGTTTAAGATGTTTAAGACAGCCGGGCCTGTGGCTCTGTAATAACAGAGGGCAGAGCAGGTTGTTACACCTGTATGTTAATTCTGACACTTTGGTGTTTCCCTTGGCTCTGAGGTGAGTGTTAAGACAAACTAGAGTTTAATTACTGGCAAGGCGGTCACTCCCCATACATGGTACCCTGCACTGTAAATACACGAAGGAGGAAAAAGTGGATTAAGGTGTTAGGTAGCTCGAACTCTCTAGACCTTCTCAGTTCTTCTTGTATGACTCATATACCTCTTCTACACCAAAGATAACAGCTATATGCAGCTTTTAAAATATGTAGTAGAGTGAACGTAGAAAAGGCAATTGACTCCTTTCCTACTGCCAGTAGACAATTTTGTGTTTTTATTTTTTACAATTACTGAAAATTGTGAAGTTTTCTCACCTCGCTGTCTTGCCAGTGTTGCATCTTGAATGATACCAAAAGAGAAAATTCTGTTGCACATTATTCCCAAGACATAAAAAAAAAAAAAAATGTTCATGGCTCACCCTACCCCAAGTTACGCACCAATGCCCTTAAGACCAATGCGCGTCATAACGTTGTGCCAGAAAAGGTGCAGCATCAGTGTCTAGACTGCTAAAATAAAGAAGAAGGAAAAGGTGCGTTCACCCGGGTGTCATGTTTCCGTCACTGCTGATCGGAGCTGATTAAAAACCTGTCTTCTGCGTCTACCCGGGTCATTTGACTGAATCAGATTGCATCTATTTCTATTTTTTTTTGACGAGTGGAAAAAGCTTAAGAGATCAGGAGTGAAATAATTTATTTATCTGACCTGCTTCTGTTTCAGTTTCTTCACCCTCCATTCATTAAGATCATTTCCTGTCTTATGCTGCCTTTACTACCCCCCCATCTCACCACATGCTGAGACTTTAGTGTTAAAATGCACTTTTATGGTTTACGCATTATTAATAATTTAGATTAATAGCATCAGGCAATATAAGAAGGCAAAACACATGCCAGAGGAGATGTTACCCACAATGGTTTTGTTCTATAATGACCAATCAATAACTTAATCAATCTGTCTGGGGAGAGGCTTGAATGATGATCAGCAATCAAGTCTTACCATAACCAGCACAGCATGACTTTATTGGTAACACGCTAATCGGTTTAAAAAGAAAAAGAATCAATCAGGTTTGTCTGATTGTCTAAAAGGTTTGTCAATAAAGCTAGTTTTGGTTGAGATATTGCTCATATTTGTGATTATATAGCGTTTTACATTTCAAATCGATCACGGTTTTCCAAAGCTATTACAAACAAATTGGTTTGTTCAGTCTGCAACACTTTTACAGTCACTTATAAAAACTGCAGCTTGTGAGCAAACACCCAAAAAATCCAAACAGAATTTTTCATCCTCGACGGCCTTTTATAAATCAAACTTTGCGGTCCTGATTGTGTGGAGGAATATCGTCTATCTGCGAGTGCAGGAAACACACCGAGGCTTTTAACGACTGGGGAGACGGACCGCGTGCTTCTCACTGGCACGCTATAAAATAAAAATGAGTGTTTGGGAGAATGTGCGAAGAGGTGAGAACCAAGCCGATCACCTTGACTGAGAGGAAAAATATCCTGTTACCAAGACAACTTGCCTCTAAACACCTACCGCTCCTCATCAGAGAAAAGGAGCTTCACGATTTCGACAGCCAAACACTTTCCGAGCTGCGACACTGAATTTGCCACCATGAGTTTGTATCACCGCCACACGAACACATCCTACATCCGCGCATGCCTTTGTGCCTGTGTGTGCGTTTTGCATTCAGAGCAGGAGCCTGGAGTCATTCCCCCTGGAAGTGTAGCATAGTTGCGGCGACACTAAATACTGTCACCATTGTAGCTCCTGGTGCCACCAATCTCTGCGTCGGACCTCAGAGAGAGGCCCTGCGATCGTCTGAATGGGACGATGAATGGTCCTTTGTCTGCAGGCCTCGTGTCTGAAGTGCAGCCGTGGAGGCTCTGACACACAAAGACGCACACACACTGTTGTGTCACCCCCCCCGTCCGCTGGACAGTTGTGATACGGTGGAGGCCAGACTGAAACATCACAGCAGTGTTTCATTCACATTGCATTAAGTGAAGCATTTACAAGCTCTCACACACACACACACACACACACACACACACACACACACACACACACACACACACACGTAGATGCACATATACGACCTCAGGAGATGGATAATGAGTGATTTTAAAGAGGTGAGAGATGGTCCAACCCACACACTGTCATTATCATATATATTGTATTGGCATTTTACTCATGGCTCAATGTCACAAAAAGGTACATATTTAATGAAAAGCATGGCTCGTGGGTGAAGAGGACCAGAGTGTGTAACACATCTGATCACATTCAGCATGTTATTATTGTCATAAAGGAGCAGTAATAAACATTGTTACCTCGGGGAGACATAAAGATGCTTTAATGGTAATTGAACCCTTCACTACAAATTTCATTTTTAACATGGGTTTAGAGGAATACTGTTATTTTCTTCAGTGTAACAGTATAAAAATCGAATCGTGATAAAAACGACAAATTAAAAGACCTTTCAGATAGAACAGGAATTGTGCTCCGCTGGCCGCGGGGTGCAGAACATACAAGGTTCTTTTGCTGAACACATTTTCAGCAAAACCTACAACAAGCTACAGAAATGTGTTGACATACACAATATGCTTACTTCACTGGAAAAGTAAAAATGTGTAATGGCTTTCCTTCTGCGACATAGGCTACGTGTAAACACACCTTTGTACAGGGAGAGGCAGAAATAAAGCTAGTGTTTATTTCTCTGTCAGAAAGTAGAAGGAAGGAAATCATGAATGCAGATACAGTGAATTCGGGGAAAGAACAAGTGTCTGCTGTTGTGATCCCGGCTCTGTAGGCACAAATTGTTTTTCCAACACAATGGAGCATTCAGCCTCAGACGGCATCATAGCCAGATAGATGTCGCCAAGCCTGCGACCCTCTGGACCGGCTGTGGTTTTGATCACAACGTGTCGGGGTGACCTACTGACCACCCGGCGACGGCACAAGACACAACCAGTCGAGGTGATTCTGTGCTCCTGTGACCCTATCTTGCAGAGAGAGAGAGAGAGACGGGTGAGCTGCAGGCTGCCGGGCTCCAGGGACTCTGGGAGCGGTGTGTGTGGGAGGACGTGAAACACACTCAGATTTTGGACAGCCAGTATTGTGTATTGTCCACCAGTTTCCCAAAAGGCCTGAAGGCAACAGAACTGTTTTTGTCATGTGAGCACACAGGGGGATGCAGGGAAGAGGATCAAAATGTCAGCAGGAAGCCTAGCTGTCAAGTGAAAAATCCAAAAACACCTGTTTGTTTTTATCTTCAACATCAATATATATTTAGTATTTCCTGTCGACGCGGAAAGTCCAAAAAACGTATGAATCAATATGTCTGCTTTGAAATAGGTGTATGTTGTGACTGCATGAGTGGAAAGATGATGTGATCATTTTTAACACTTTCATGCAGAAACAAAGACGTATGGGGGGGTGCATTCACACATGGGCTCACTGTCATTTTCTAGACATTTTATGAGGAGGCTGGTTGGACAAACTCAGGAAAATGTCCACAGCAACTGACTTGGACATTTGCATTCTTGCAAAATTTTCAGTTCATATCTGAAGCAGCTTTAACGTTTTAAGCCTCCAGGAAAACATCAGTGCTCTTTGCATAGATTCTCCAAATTCCAAGCATGTATGAACAGTTTAAAATGCATATACTTATATGAAAAAGATAAATGAGTCTCGATAACACCTCTTTGTATTTAAGTGGAGACATGAGGCAAATGATTTGTGAGAATGAAACAAAACTTCACCTTTTAAATATTCATCAGCAGACAGCATGCATATTTTGGTCATTGTAACTTCTTTCTTCCATATCCTTATATATCCTATATCTTTCCAGCTGTAGTTTCCTGTCTAAATATCTACACAGTTAATGGACAATAGAATAATAGAATTGAAGAATCGATCTCTCTTTGTATTCACACTAGTGCGGACACAGTCCCTGCAGCTCCACTGCTGCACTAAACTGCTTTGGTTTGGTTACTAGGAGACCAGAAGACGCCTACTGTAATATCTGTGTGTGCCTTTGTGTTTGTATACGTGTGTGCTTGTAGATGCCAAGCGTGCATGTCATTGTTATGTGCCAGAAATAAGGGGTGGGGAGAACAGCAAGCACAAAAAACAAGAAGAAAACAACTCTCTGTGTTGGATGAGACTTCAGAGCAACTCACCTGCTGGAGCGGCAACAGACAGAAATCATGAAGACGTTCTGAATAATTCACACACCAGCAGATTGTTTAGTGTTTATTAATTCCCTTTTTACTCTTGTTTTGTGAGCAGACTTCAAAGCTCAGTTCGTTTGAGCAGAAACATTGAAAAACTGATACACTTGCAAGAATACTCTGTTAGCTGAATTAACAGCGATCTAGGCCCAGTGTAATTATGCCGTCTGTTCTCTTTCTCTTGGCCTTGAGCCACAGCACATTCATTAACCAGTCTCTGTGCTGCTCAATATTACTATCATGTTGTACAAAGTCTCAGGCTGCAGGTAGAAATCAATCAAGTCGCCCACAGATAGTCGGGCCACAGGGGGATGACTGATGGACGTGAAAGTGAATTGTGTGTTTATCTGTATTATCAGATGAACCTGTCTGGCTGGTTGTCCTGCGTACTGTAACACGCTACGAGCTATTGAGAGCTGGAACTTGAATAAGCAGATGAACGATTACAGCAAAAATCTGATCAAATTTCACAATCAAACCTTTTTTCTCACCTCTCAACAATATAAACCTGCTTTGAAATTCAACAGAGACATATGATGCTTTTTTCAGTTTTCCTTTAGTAAGTTTTTTACTTTTGCCAAAGAGGTTGTGTTTTTTGCCCCTGTCCATTTGTTTGTTGGTTTGTTTGTAAGCCAGATTTCACAAAAACTAATTGACAATTTACCGTGGAACTTGGTGGAAGGATGTATGGGTCAGGGAACAAGACATTAAATGTTGGTGTGGATAAGGGGCAGGATCCAGGATTTGTTTTTAAACTTTCATTTACAATGTCAGACAGGGTGTTTTTCAACCTTTTGATAGAAAATTCTACACAATTCTGATGTTTTTGTCTCCTCATTGGATGCATCAGTGGGAGTTTAAGTTATGGGCTTCATTCATGTGTTGTTTTATTTAACAGTGCACATTAATAATCATTGCTGTAAATGTGCCAGAGTTGGCAAACAGGCTATTTTTCATCTGTAGTCCCTGGACAGATGTTGCAGTCATCCCAAAATAGAATAATCATAAAATTGAAATTAAATTCTAAGCACATGGGGCACTAATAGAAAATAATGAGAATATTCATGTAGATAGAAAAATCCTTATTTGTGAACTCAAATTGTTTATATAGTTTACTTCGAAATGTTCTGGGAGGAAGTGTTTCTTTTTTTTTACATGGTCTTTGTGTGTGCTGTATATATAATAATTATAATAATAATTATGATTTGGTGGCGAGCATAAGGAGGAAAGTTTAAGAAAATATAACAATACGAAGAATATTTACATGATAATAAAATAATAAGTATCATCATCATCATCTTGGGGCTGTAAAAAAATAGGTTCAGATAGTTTGATTGGAACCCCCCCTCCCCCCAGACTCAAAGTAATAGCC
Organism: Paralichthys olivaceus; assembly: GCF_024713975.1. Classification (NCBI taxonomy): domain Eukaryota; kingdom Metazoa; phylum Chordata; class Actinopteri; order Pleuronectiformes; family Paralichthyidae; genus Paralichthys; species Paralichthys olivaceus. The sequence continues at coordinate 9,347,677 of NC_091110.1, forward strand.
TCTTATCTGACAGTGATACAGTATGTTCAATAACAACCCAAGTCACGTTCAAGTGAACACACGTAAATACAAGAAAATAACAGTCTTACAGATGGTTGTTGCCAATATTCGCTCACAGCTCTAACAATGGCAGGACGAGGGCACAGTGGGTCTCCTCGACTGTGTGGGATGTGTGTATGCACGACAGCTATCAACAAAATAAAGGCAGACAGCAGAAGGGAGGTACATTTAAAAGATGTTCTGTGAGTGTATACGTGCCTTTGTGTATATATATATATATATATATATATATATACTGTGTATATAAAATCTGTATGAAATCACAGCATCATTTAGACAGAGTCTACAGCGATGCCTGGAACTTGTGGGCGAAGCTTTGACTCTCGCCAGCCAAAAATCACTGACTCATCACAGCATTCATACAGCGCCAATACTAATAGAGTTTGGATAGAAACAGTTTTATTTAGGGAATGCAGCTTCGCAACCGCCTCACCTCCTGACTCATCCTCATCCATTATTACACCAGTCATGTAATACTGACTGTTTAACAACTTGTTTTATCTCCTGAAATGTCAGGGACTTTTCACACTTGTCATTTGTGTGATTACTGTACGTCTAATAGGATTCATCCAAGACTCTAGATGTGTTTTTATGTAATATGATCAATGTAACTTGAGGCCTACGTCACATTGAAATATAGGATTTCAAACAATAGTTTTTTCTTCTGGTTAACTAAGCCTTAAACCATGTATTAGTGAAAAGAGATTGTTTACAGATGTTGCTAATATTAGAGATTTCCTGACCTGATCTGATTTCATAGATTGATACTGGAATGAATCTGATCTTTCTTTATCTACCTACTACGTTGCCTCTACATTATGAGGATTTCCCTGCATGAATTAGTGAGATTTAAAGTGTGTGAATGAAAAAAGCTCTCTCAGCAATTTTTCCAATTTGTAACCGGCACTTACCTTTGCTTTCTCCAGTAAATATAACAAGGCATCACCGGTGGTAAGTTACATATAATCATTGAACGCAAATTCCATGATTTGAGATGATGAATGTAAAGGCTGTCACTACTTGATTCAAATAGCTCTTGAAAGATTAAGTGTGTTAGATGCAGCTGGTTGAATACGCTGTTAATTCAATGAGGCTTATTCAGCATTTCATGCATTCTGCTGCTCTGTAAATGAAAGAATAGAGATAAGGGTTTTGGTCCAGTCGCAGAGGAGACCGACAACCAATCAGAGCAACATGACATAGAGCGTCAGGAATATACAATTGAGTTAATTTAATACTGTCTCCACAGACATGTCCACATCAGCTTTCTTGGTCGCTTTAGTTGCTGCCAATTTGTCAGTCATCGAAAAAAACCTGCTCCATTTTACCGCCACCAAGGCTAATGGCCTATATCTCGCCATGTCAGAGCAGCGTTTCCTATTAATTATTAGTCTGTGGCACCCTGCCAGAGTTTCATAATGAACGCAATTTTTTTTACACTTCTTCTAATAAGTAGAATGGCACTCCACAGAGCACATAATTCCACCGAAGCCCCACCGTCAGCTTAAGAAACCACATTTAAATTCCCTAAAACCAGTTATTTATTTTTTCATCAAATTGTTCAAAGAAAATATTAAAACACATCTCGCAATATTAAAGAAATGGAAAAAAACCCACTCTGGATCCACACCTTATTGTAATGGGTGTATCTTTGTGTTGTGACTACCCCAGCACAAAATTTCATGGAAATCAGTTGAGCAGGTTTTGCACAATCCAGATAAACGCAGGCGAAAATGTCCAAGCTGTTGTGATTGGGTTGCAGGAGGGATTGGAAATCACTCTTCATACAGCTCCGTACTTATTGCTACATTTTGAGACCAACGTGATTTTGATTGGCTGACGGAGGTCAACTAATTGGGAGTGCGCTAAGCTGCAGAGGAATCCAATCAAGTTTGTTCTAGGGAAATATCTAATGTTCAAATGGAGCATTATAGATGATGTTGCCAGTGGAGCAGTTTCAACTGATTGTGATGGAGTCGAGTTCTTGCAGCCGGAAATATAAATTCATTAGGAACATCTCAGCAGAAAGCAAAAACAAAAACTCACACGTACAGTATGAGCTGAAAGATTCTGATTGGTCAGTTGCTTAAATGAATGAAAATGTTTGTAGATTTATAATAACCAATTAGTCATGGTAGTCATTTATCAAGACAAACATGCCATTAAAAGACAAAAGAAATAAATCACTTTGGGTATTGGTAAGGGCGTTTGAACCAAGGTTTATGATTCAGTGATCCAGTTAGTTTTGGTGTTGCACTAAAGACATTCATATGATATATGTACATCACCTACATGGGCTGCGTCTCTCTATACTTGACATTGATTGGATTGTAGACTGGCACGTGTCTGATGCCTGTGTGTTGTTAGTTGTTTGGGTAGTAACCTTTCCGTTTCAAAAGAGAAGAGTAATGAACTCGTTCAAGTCGTACTACCAGCCTCACAGAGTATTCAACAACTAGTTTGATTTGGCCAAATGAACGTCTTCATTGTTAAATCATACATATGTTGTCAGAAGCAAAGACAAAAAATTGTTTGACCCGCTTTTTCTTATTTTTCTTCTTCTTTTGCCTAATTCTGTCTCAACTTCCTGCAATTGGTCGCAAAGTCTGAACTTTCCAAAAAATAGTTTTTACCTTGCTAACAAAGCAAACCATGGTTCAGTTTGACCTGGACCGAGACCACATCTTTTCGTTTGACCTAGGTTTGGTTTGCTCGTGCGAGGCACCTTCAACACCTGTTATTTTAATTCAGACTAAACTGAAAAGGTCTGAAACAAACAAAGTAGCTATGAAAGCCCCTTAAAGGCTCATTTATACTTGATGTCTGATAAGAATTTGGAAATGGAATTAGCCTTCTGTTCGTACTGTGCGTTCATTATGCTCGTTTTTTTAAGCTTATGGATGAAAGGAGCTGTACCATTGGAAATCTCAGGGGGGCAGTTTTGCCAATAGTTAGAATAAGTTGACCATAGGACCCCAGGAAGAAATAGGAAATAGGAAGAAACAGTTGCAGAACTTTTAGAGGAGAGATTTTGCGGGTTGCTAAGGAACTACAGTGTCTATATGCTGTTACTTTGGGGTGAGAACACGCACAAAGATTTTTTTTTTTTTAAGAGTACATTATCATAACGTCCTCCACAGTCGCCATGTTGTTGCCCTCTAGTGGATGTCTTGCTTAACAACCATGCCAACAAAAAGGACACGTGGTAGTAGTATGTGGGTAGTGGTGGTTACATTGTGTGAAACTGTCTCATCTCTTTTTGTATGTAAAGGCAGCATAAATGAGCCTCAAGACACCAACCGTTCACAACAGCTACATTTTAAAAATATATTTGCTATATTTGTTGTTACTTTGGGCAAAATTGCGACGCTATAAAATAATACACACTGAAGTAACAGTCACTGCATGCACATGTAGGGTTCAGCATGTTTATGTGTTTGTGTACTGGGAATGTTTAGTTTGTGTCAGTGTGTGTAATCTGTGGCAGCAGTGGCTGTAGGGAGAGTCGGCATGTCCACAGACAAAGCAGTACCTTGTACAAGAGTCCATGTGATTCACTGGCTGTGAGCTCTTTTTTTTTTTTACGTGTGTTTACACATACAAAGTATACTGAGAACACGCCTCGCACAGCACGCCACCTCACAAATCAAAGACTGCTGGCACGCAGGGGAGTGTGTGTGTGTGTGTGTGTGTGTGTGTGTGTGTGAAGGCAGACAGATGCAACAGTTTTGATGAAGACGCACTCAGGTGAAATGTCAGTTCTTGCTGTTGCTGTGCTTCACTGTTTTCTTTGATGAGCTGTCCACAGACCTTCTTGTACTTCTTAGTGTCTTCTTCTTTTCTACCTCTTCCTCGCTCCCCTCTACTTCTCTCTTTTTCTATCTTTTCAATTTCGTTCTCATCACATAACTTTTTCGATAATCTGTCACAGAAGTTCAGGTTGCCTAGCAACAGGGTCGTGCTTGTCGCAGCAGGTTGCCCCAATGACAGTCGCTTGGCGGGAGCCTGGCAACAAAGACATCAGGTGTTGCTTCCCACTGCCTCTCTGCCGACACTTCTATCGACCTCCAACGGCTGCAGTGTCTGTGTGTGTGCGTGTGTGTGTACAGTATGTGTGTGTTCGCTTTTGCTCCAGTGAGCAGCAGAAGCTCTGCTGATGCTACCCTTGTCCCTTACCCATTCTCTAATTATGGTGTGTGTGTGTGTGTGTGTGTGTGTGTGTGTGTGTGTGTGTGTGTGTGTGTGTGTGTGTGTGTGTGTGTGTGTGTGATTGCCGCTTGAGTGATCAGTCACTGAGTGCAGCTCACAGCAGAAGCTTTGCTCACGCCAGCCTGTCAGCCACAAAGAGAGACGTATTTCTGGGTGGCTGGTCTGGTCAGGCTGGGAATGACAAACACACACGAACAAGATGAACCTTGTAAAAGAGATAAATGCAGTGGAAGAGTGAATGATGTAATGATTCCTCTTCATTTGTTTTCTACATAAACTCCTGATTTCTTCACTGTGTCGGAACTTTTCTCCTCCTCTACATTTTCCCCTCTACCTCACCTCCGTCGCTCTCCTCTCGTCTCCCCGTATGAAGGCCCGTCTGTTGACTTTGGCATTGTGGATGTTGCTGCTGGCAGCGGCCAAGTGAGAATAGCCGACTGCAGCACACCTCTGAGCCAGGCCACTGCAAGGGCACATATGGTGCTGAACAACAAAGACGTCATGCTTCCTAACCTGAAAGTGAGCTGTTTTCAGACCTGTCACTGGCCTGCATGAGACTGGGCCATTCACACCACTGCAGCACAAACACTGTTGTAATTGCTGAGCTGAAATGTATGTTGCTTTACTCAGATATTTACTATTGCTGATATAATGTTTGTTGTTTATATCATGGAGGATTTAACAGGTTGTTGTGGAGCAGTTGTGTTTGTACGACATAATTATCTCAGAATCTGCATCTTATCGAGTCCTTTTATGTGCCAAGGACGTCGTGCATTAATCCCTCTCTCTCTGTGTCTGTGGTTTGGTTGGATTGTTTGTTTGTCAGCAGGATTAAAGTGCTGACAAACGAAACTTGGTGGAAGGATGGGACGAGGGCCAAGAAAGAACACATTCAATTTTGCTTTGCATCCGGACAAAGGCAATCTGTAACATTGCGAGACAGGGAAAAATGCATTGATCTGAATGATTTGATGAAAATCAAGATCAGGCACATTTAGGGGAGTAATATTTATTAGAGTTAGTTTGATATTTCCTGAGTGTGTGCAATTTGGTGCAGATCCAAATAAAAATCCAGATCTAGTGAAGTTAAACTGGGTTTCAGAGGGAGAAGTTTTTTTTTTAAGCTGCTGTATGTAACAAACGGAGCTAGAAACCTGAAACTAAACAACCAATGTAAAGCTAAGATCATTGAAATTCAGTTCAGAAACAACAGTTGATATTTAGCTTCAATATTTACATCCAAATGCACATTACGGATTTACAGCAGAATTTAAGGGGACTGTTGGGCGTTGGTGGAGGTTTGCACTGACTTTCATTTTACAGTCTGACACCTCTGCCAAAGAGATTGTTTTCACCTGTTTGTTTGTTTGTTTGATGGTTGGATGGTTTGATGGTTGGATGGTTGGATGGGGGAAGCATGGGACACGGGCCAAGAAAGAACCTTTCTGGCATGGATTCAGATACAGATGAATCCACAATTCAACATTGTGAGATAGAACTTTAAACCAATTTCGCAGAGAATATCGATTGTTTTTAATGTTAAATAATAGCAACAATAATAATTGAATTATAAAAATGTATGATGTTTGCAAAGTGATTTAGAGGGAGCTCCAGAGCTGAAGCCCAGTCTTCTTCAGTATTGATCCAGGATTCAGGAATAGGGGGAAGATTCCCGCCTGAGAATCTGAGGCTGCACTCAGGCTTGTATGTGAACATTAACGCACCATAATGCATAAACGCATAATGAATATAAACCATGAAGTGCTTTAAAAGATCATCTGTAAAATCTCAGTTCTATAAGGGACTCATAAAAACCAGTACAGAGAGGCTGAAACAGAGCTGACGTGTTCTTGTCTTCTAGTGTTTAAAGCAGAGCAGCCAAATTTCATACAAGCTGAAGGTGTAAGATAGTTTTTCGACTCGGCCTTGAATACAGTGAATTATAATAATCCCACGAGGTGACATAAATCATTTAGGGCCTCCTCAAGGTGAAGTGGAGAAAAGACCAGATTCTCCAAATGCTTCGCAGTTGATAAAAAAATTGACTGAACAACTTTTAAAACTAGTTTTTCGAACATGAGGGCCCAGGTCTGTGGCTGCAGGTCGTACATTTGCAGATCTTTGCACACAGACTTTTTGTTCGTGAACGATCAGATTCTCATGAACAGCTCTTTAGTATAAAGAAAGAACAGAGCCATTCTTTTTATTTTTTTATCGTTTTGCCCAAATTTCACGGCTGCCCTGAATCAACTCAGCTTCACACATGGGAAAGAAATTCAGGCTCGGGCTGTGGGAAATGCTGTAGAGCTGATTCTTTGTTCTGTTTGTATAACAAATTAAAACAAAATGCTCGTGCAGAAGAATGAATCCAACCTGTTGCAGATACATATATATATATATATATATATATATTCTTCTTCCTGTTGTCATTGATCGCAGTATTATTGTAGGTGTTTTTGAAAGTTTACTGGCTAATGACATGTTCCTTATACTGGTTTATGATATTATTTAATGGACGTGACTGAGATTGATTTTCTATTTTGGCTCAGTAAATCCACTCTATATCTGATGGTCCATGTGAATTGATGGGTATATTTTCCATTCACAGACACAAAAACCAATAAACTGGTTGATTTACCGAGTCAGCAGCTCCTCTGTGAAAAGGCCCATTCAAACAGTTCATTCAGGAAATCAACAGGTCGTGACATCATTTCCTCCGCTGCCAGTCCAGGAAGCAAGAATACAGCTTTTCAGTTTCCGCTGTGGTTGAGATCATGTTTTACTCGAAAAGCCCATTTTTAGAGAGAACATGGCAAAAAGTAAAGGAATATACTGTAGACAGAACAGGACATTTTAGCTGCTTCAGAAATGAAATGATTATAGTATAAAGTATGATTAATAAATGTCATTCAGAGATCAACACTGGGCTCCAGAATCTGTATCTGATAAAACTGAAATGTCTGGATCCAAATATAGTTAAGAGAAGCTGTTTTTTGGGGGAGCAGAATAAAGTAGAGTGCAGTAGCTGCCGCTGAGATGTACAGGTCAAGAGAGCAAGCTAAAACCACTTCATAGCCCACAGTTATTGATTTCTCCCACAGCAGAGCGTACTGCACGAAAACATCTGGGGATGCATCTGTATGTTTTAACTCCACTTTTCCGCAGTATCTGGTCTCCGTACCCTTCGGACCAAACAGAGGAGATGCTGCAGTGCTCTCCTCTGTTTGGAGCTTATCAAACACAGGAAGACCCACACACTGTGCGAACAAAAACAAACAGACGAGGCTGACAGCAAAATGTGAGCCGACAAGAGAACTGAAGAATAACACACACGAGCGTGAGGAGATACTTTAGCGTTGGATCTGCCGGCACTCGTGTGTGTCTAAGTTTGTGAGAGAGAGTTTTGGTGTGTGAGCGTCCTCTTCGTCTTTTAGTTCGTCATCAAGGCCAGCTGAGCCGCAGCCGCCTTTTGTCTGGCTCTAACAATGGACAGTGCTGGTGTGAGTCACCCTGCACACACACGCACACACGCGCACAAGCAATTCCATTCATCCATCAACGTGAGCAGAAAAGGCCGGTAAACCTCAAGTCTTGATATGGCGCCTTGAAGAATGTACGAATATATTTACTCCCCACAGCTAATGACTATTTTCATTATCTGATTAATCTGCGAAACATTTTTGTGACAAAAACATGAGCAGTTGATTTAGATAATATCTGGTTCTTCGATAAAATGTCAAAGGTAAAAACCTGTGAACATAAAACATTCTGCGTCGATGTTAACTCTCAATTAGGACAACAACAAAAGTGATTTACTACAAATTATTATTTACGCACCATCAATCTGCTGATTAACTTTTATAATCTTTTATAAACATTTTCAGAAACTGTTTTGTCAAGAAATTCAAGTGTTTTGAATTTGTAGCTACAACAGCTAATACTCATGGGTAGTGTAGTTGTTCAGCGTCTCAGAACGAAAATTAAATAATTATTGAATGTTACTTTAGTCATGAAAATCCAGTGTTTCTGTGATTAGTATCGTTTTAAAAGATATTGTAAAAACAGCAGATCATTTTTCATACTCATCATACATATATCTGTGTAGATATATAAAGATATATAGATATCTATATATAACCAGTAAGCAGCGAACCAGGCGTTGACTAATATTTTCACATCTTGCTTAGTGTAATGCCCCTGGTACCATACTGCTGTAACACAGGAATTTGTGATTAATAACACCATAATAGTACACTCTTCTCTATGATCAACCTTTACAGAGATGTTAATGACAGCTCACAATAGAAACTGCCTTTATTAAACCATATAACCATTTAGTTCTTTCACTAACTCAGTTTCCAATGGGGATATTATTTGTCTTTACTTTTTCCTCTTGTCACTGTTTGCAGACAAACACCATCTTTAGATGCAGCTTCTATGTGTGTATCTATATATCTCTCTATATGTATAATCCCCTGAGGGCTCACATGTCTGTTTTCACTGCATAGGATAAATTAACTATGATGCTAATTGACAGCCAGGGCTGCCTCTGCCTTTCTTCCACCATTTGCATTTATTCCTCAATAGGCTCCCCCCATACAGTCCCAACAGTCTTCTATATATGTATCTATGTGTGCATATAATATACATTTCCTCACTTCATCTCCTCCTACATTTCTTTCACTTGGTCAGAACCATTTCTTCCTATCTCTCTTTCTCTCTTTTCTTCTTCCTCCACTACAGCAGCTGAATACATTTTCTTTCTTCCCACTGTCTGAGTTGCTCTATTGCTGCGTAATAACTTCCCCATTGTGCCTGTTTGTATTGTGTTAAAACGAGGAGCTTACACGTGTTGTGTTTCCAAATGAAACCAAACCACTGTCATAAATCCATCTCCGTCAAGGACACAACAGAGAGGAAGAAAACAAAGCTCCTTATGGCGTCAGTGGCAAATTTAAAGTGTTTCACTCTTGTCAAATGCATTCGTATATTCAGACACATGGGATTATGTTGATTGATGCGGACGAGTGATGAAGGACGTCCTATAGTTTTCTGGGGACGGGGGTCCACAATGGGGAGGCAACCCTAGCACTGAGGGCCCCCGTTGGGATGCCCGTAGTTGGGGAGCCTCAGGCATGTGTCAGAGCTAACCAAAGGCAAATCAGTGGCCAAGGACACACTGCAACACACACGTACGCTCACACACTGCTGTTAAAGTTCTGAAGTGTGGTCTGTTTAATGTGTGACGATGTAAAGGCAAAGACATGTAAATGAAGTGCTCCACTGTGCACATGTATGAAATGGTGGTATAATGACCTACTGTGGTGCTAAGATTAGTTACACATCTATCTACTAACAGCAGAGGAAACTGTGTGTGTTTCTTTTGTGATGTCAGAATATCTTCATCATAGCACATTGACTGTGCTGATAAGTGAACAGACAGAAAACAGACAACAAACACCAGATTGTTCCGTCACATCTTATTTTTTCTCCTGTTAGTTTATTTTTCAGTTGCTTAGAAAAACAAAACAAACAAGATGACCCAATAAATTGCCCATCTACTTGTTTGTGCATCGATTGGAGCCTTGGTTTTCCTTATTTTTTTTCAATATTCATGAGAATATGCAAATGAAGGTGCATCTCATTCAATCGTCAAGAGTCATGTGACCCGAGCAGAGGGGTCTAAGGGCACGTGGGGTGGGGGGAGGTTCCAGCGCCACAGATGAGGGTGGGGGGTAGGGGGCAATCCCCACCTGCATCCATCTGCTATGGGCGAGCCACTTTTTGCATAATGGAAACTGGCCGATGGGTTTTTCTATTTTTTTCCCTCCTTTTCACAAACGGTAATACCACACTTACACACTTGGCAGAATGCTAGGTATCACAACAGATTCAGATGTTTCAGAAAACCCACCAAAAATTATATATATTTATATAAATGAGCTAAATATAATTTAAATAGAAACCTAAAAAATAAAATAAAGAAAACAAAAGGACGAGTAAAACAAATCACTTCTTAAGTGGACGCACACATTTACAGATAATTAGCCTGAACCTCAGAAAAACACGTGTGAGCTTAAATCACCCGTCATCACCCTGACAAATCATCTGGGTTGTGTTTCTACCACACAGGATCTTTATTCTTGATGCAAGACAGAGAAAATAATATAAAAAAACTTCTACAACTGCCCACAGAGATTCAATGGGAAACTAAGTATGAGCATGTACGTAATGTTTATATGTGACTCCCAAGTAATGATTAGGGCTACATCCATACAATAGCGTTTTCTTTTGAAATGGCGTTTTCAAAATAGAACGAACTCCATCCGTTTTGACTCCGTATTGAAAACACATATCATATGAGCACTCACATACATTGGTGTAAACTGGAATTTCTCGATTAATAGCTCATCTCCTGCAGATGCAAACAGTTGCATCATTGTAAAATGCAGACCACAACATGTATAAGCAAAGAAAACAGTCAGCAGGGCTTGTAATTGATTATCAATGTTGTGTTCTACACTGACAGCCAAGGCGTGCGCTAATGCCGCTTGTTTTCCTCTCGAGAGGTTTCATGTGACAGGAGCCTGACGAATCAGCAAAGGTCAAAAAGACCCCATCAGCAAGCGGTTGTGAGCATCTACGTCATAGTTTCCAAACATCGCAGTTTCTGCCTGTCCAGACTAAAGCAGCCCCGGGGCCAGCATCGTTTCCAAACCTCTTCAGTTTAGTGTCTCTCTGGAGTTATGTGGACTCCAGACGTAACCGTAGTACAGTTAATGCGTTTTCAAACAAAAACTCAGTAATATGGATGTAGCCATAGTTCCAAGTAGAAATGCATGGAAGGCTGACTCCTATCAGCCATGTCATCCTATGTGTAACATCTCTGTTGCACTGTTCCCCTCTAAGTCAATGTCAATTAAATACTTGTAAATATACTGTATGCAGATTATATATCGAACCCATTTACAAATGGTACGTGATTGGCTTGTCATGTCAATATCATATTACACACGTTAGCTGGAAAAAGGGTCACGTATGAGAAGCTAATGTGGTCACACAACAAGATTTTCTGCTTTTTCTTCATCTTCAAATACACAGGTTAATAGTTGTCGCTTTTTCCTCAAAAAGTAAATAAATCAAAATAATCGATTTTAAAGACTTGCAAAATATCCACCGCAAAGAATGGCTTGATTAAAAGAAACATTTCACTTCTGTTTCTCTGTGTGCCATGCTTGTTTTTTTTAAATGTAACATCTTTTCTTCATCTTCAAATTGGATTCTTTGTCTTGAGCAACAGAACAATGTGAATTAGTCCCAAATGTTTAGTCGTCAGCTTCCTCCCGTGCTGCCGCAGAACAAGAGAGCTCCTATAAAAATGGATAACTGACAAGGCCACTAGTCCATTAAAACATCCTAAAATCGCTTGATACGCTCAACCCATTTTTTTCATATAATACCACAAGCTCTGACTCAAATTCAAACTTTTACTTGAATTTTCCTTAAAATCAAATCGCCTCCAAACAGTGCAAAACAAATCAAACCTGTGCAATAAGGCCTACCGCTAAATCTCATACATACAATATATCGTAAAAACAAGACTTCCAAATGAAACGACAACAATAAAAACAAATGAATTAAAAAAATAATATAATAATAATATCAATGACGTGGATAACAAAGCATGGACATGCACGGCTCAATGGAGGAGAAGAGACATTCCCCTGTAGGACGAAAACAAAAGAATTATCAGACAGCAGTGTCTGCTTTAATTCTTTTCTAATGCTGGACCCTGCACCCCCCACTTCTGCTGCCTCTGCTGGTCACACTGGGCCGAGCTCGGGGAGCCAGAGGGAGGTGGGGGCGTGTTTGGAGTGTGTCGTCTCACAAGGGCTCAAGCAGCCATCTGCCACCCTACTCTGCCCAGCCTGATCCTCATCCTCAGCCCAGCCCAGCAGGCCCGCTGTCTCATCCCCACAAAAAGGCTTCCTGCTAGGGGGGGTGCAGTGGAAGGGGGGAGTTGGGGAGACAAAGGCGAGTAGGAGCTGTGGGGGCTGGGGGTGGCTCCACACCGAGATCCTTTGACCTGGTTCCCTGGCCCGGCGGGGCAGACGGCCCAGACAGACAGCACCGTGTCTACTCCCTGCCTCCTGCTCTCTTTTATCAGCCACACAGACCCCAGGGGCCGACGGGGAGACAGAGGTGGGGGATGGAGAGAGACACAGAGGGAAGGAGAGGGTGGCGGGGGAAATGAACACAATGAGGAGGCTGACACAGACTACGCAGACCACCTCCCTCCCTCCATCTTTGGGTGCAGATCACTCTATTCCCTACAGACAGGCTGCTGCCCTCTCCTCATCCCCCCTGTGACCCCTCTCTTGTCTGTTCTCTCCTTTAACCCTAAGCAGCCACAACCAGACGAGCTCTCCACGCCGTGTGGCCAAGCGTGCCCCTACTGGCCAACTCACTAGCGTTTTCTCAAATCTGCGTCAGACTTGTCATTGATTGAACACCACATGCGGTGTTGCCTGGATGGCTGAGCTCTACCTGCCTGGCGGCTGGAATGTTTGTGGCAGTGTTCACCTTTCTGAAATGATCGAATTGTAGATTTGCGTTCAATAACCATGTCAAGCATTGTGGCAAACTTCCTGTTTTGCTGTAAAACTAGAAGAGCCGATGTTGCACAAGTGGAAAATGTCTCGTCTCCTCTCCTCCCGCGGCAGCTGTCACCTAGGCAGTGGTGGTGAGCTTTTGGATGGTGCGGTTGTAGTATTGGGTGGTGAGGGCCTCCAGGGGGCTCCAGCGGTGCGCGTGCAGCTCGATGACCTCCATCAGGAGGGAGCGGGTCAGCTGAGACTCAGCCGGACTAAGCATCTTGTCCCTGACGGCCGCTAAGAGCTCGGTCATCATCTCAGGGAGCTGCTCCTCCAGTAAACGTCCGGTGCTCTGCAACTGGCGGACAGAGAAGGGACAGAGGTAGAGGGTCAGAGAAAGAGTGTGGGTTCCTCACTGAGAGTAAGTCGTCTGGATTCAGCAGAGGTTCACAGACCCTCTGGCCATAGAGCTGCGTGTTTGTGTATCCGCGAGTGAGGGTCTGTTGGTAAATAATCAAGGTTTTCAAAGTGTTTGAGCATCTGGGAAATAGGTTGACAGGTGAGCTTTGGTTAGCAAGGATATTTAGTTTTGTCTGTTTGATTTTAAAAAAATCACTTTCTCTAATACCTCTTTTACACCAGAATTTTTTTAAATGTGGGTAAACCCGCTAAAATGGGATTGACTCCTTTCCCATTGCCAATAGAGGAGGTGGCCTTTCTGGGTTTTTGCCCCCCGGGTGAGTCATGTTCAACGTTCCTATTCTCTCACCTGACTGTATTTGCCAGTGCATGATACAAAGGGAAAAAAATGTTGCACATGGTCACAAGTAAAACAAGTACACAAATGTTCATGGCTAGTTAAGCAGCCAACATCCATAAGTTCAATGTGCATCATAATAGACTGCAAAAATAAAGATGAGGAAGAAGAAATTGGCACATTCACCCGTTGTCATGTGCATCACTGCCAATCAGAGTCGATTCAAAATCTGCTTCTACTGTAGAGTAATTTGACCCACGAGTGAATGATGATTGTCTCCATTCAAAAAGCCAGATGTTAGTGTTTTTTTAATAAAAAACGGGCTTAACTTAGCCTGATAGAGCTTTTTTTATTTTACATTTTCACTGACTTCACAATGAAAAATTCATGGATCTTGATGAAAAAAATCTGAGATATTTGGAAGACGGAAATCTGAGTGTGTGCAATTGTCTGCAGCTTGATTGAATTTAAGGGGACTGTTGGGCCTTGGGCCGAAGTATGCGCTCTATTCAGTGCCATTTCAGTTTCCAATGTGATCTGCTCTCGTACAAAGAACCAAGTTCGATTTGAACCATAATTCTACATAAATTCACCTGCCTAACTTTATTATTCATGAAGTGAGGAGAGACAGTCACAACACATTCTGCTTCTGAATAATCAAAAACAGTCCAAAGCACTGAATCTCACCCTTTGTTTGCTTTAATACTCATGTAAACCTACTCAAGTTAAAGTAGAGACTTGTCATTATAATGTAGAGTTCATTATTTTATTTCAAATTGAATGTGCTGAAGTACAGAGGCTGAAGAACAGGGGTGGAGTAAACACAGTTATTTCCATTATTATGGAAATTACAACTATGCAATCAAATAAAATACAACGTTCTTGGGTTTCAAGTGGTATGTTGTTAGTCTTTGTAAACTACGTACATTATTTATGAGAATTCAGCCTCTTGCTTCTTTATTTATTAACTTCTATTTTTTGGAGGAATGATTGGAGTTTCCGACCTTTAGAGTGAGGACAAAAAAGTCAGTCTTCACGTTGGACAAACCGTCAAAGAGCTGTTTGAGGGATAAGGCTTGTTTTTAGGGTTTCTGTGAGGTGTTAAATTATGTACTAGGTTTTGGTAAGTCTTATATCGTATTATTTGAAAATGTATTTAATGCTTCTTCAGTCGCACTTAAACCGGATTTTGTTTTTTTTAAAGGATATGTAATGTCCCTGTGTGTAGTTCTTTCTCAATGACAGAAATATTAGCACGATGCAATCAAACTACAAACAAGACTAGGGCTACAAGATTTGATGAAATAGTCATATTGTGATTATTGTGAACAATATTGTGGATAAGTGTGATTGGTTGCTTATCAAAGAAAATGCAAAGATTACGGAAGCCCTAAAGGGTCATACATACATACATTTTATTCCACCCGTTTTCCCATGATAACGAGATCATTTTCCTCCGTTTTCTCGTTATCACGAGAAAACGGAGGAAAATGATCTCGTTATCACGAGAAAACGATCTTTGTTATATCGAGATAACGAGATAATAAAAAAAAAAATCGATGGCCGTTCTCGGCTTCCGTAGTCTTCTACACTAATGTGTACATTATCTATAGCAAGGCATAAAGCTATTTCAGCCTGTGTCAGGCCTTGACTGAAGAGATATGTGATGCGGTGATCGGTATTCTCCTGCTCCTCTGACATTGCTACACTAAATGATGTTTCCTGCAATGATTTAATACGTTTTTCGAATTAATTATCTCGTTTTCACGGGAAAACGGAGGAAAATTATCTCGTTATCACGGGAAACGGGTGGAATAAAATGTATGTATGTATGACCCTTTAGGGCTTCCGTAGCAATTAGATAAACAGTGCAGCATTAAACAAGACCAGTGCTACAAAATATTTCAGGTCAGAATTTATCTCATTGCACTCAACATGGCTTTGGGAAAGATTATGGATACATAATGTTCTGCCTGTAGTTTGTGAGATCACTTTGCATTTCGAGGGTGATTCTCTACTATAACCATGAGGAATTGTGAGTAATTCTGAGATGCCGATATTCCTTCATATCGGTTGTAGTTGACATAGGTCTTGACAATCATTTATTATGATCTTAACAAGTCTTAAATTTAACTTGTAACCTGCAGAAACCCAGTGTGTGTGTGTGTGTGTGTGTGTGTGTGTGTGTGTGATACATACCTCCATGGAGCAGCAGAGAACTGCATCTTCCTTAATGTCTGTGGACTCCAACAGCTAAAAGAGAAAAGAACAGATAACATGTACATGTACTGAAAAGCAAAGAGCTAAAAAAAAAAAAAAAAAAAAAAATTGAAATCCAAATGTTGCAACAAGAGGGTTTCCCACATAGTGAGTAAAATCTAACAAGAGTAACAGATGACACAGAAATGTGTGTACATTTGGATACAAGCCACATGGGGAGATTTAGCGAACACAAATGTTTGTGTGTGTTAAACAGTTCACAAGAAAAACACCTAATCCCGACTGTAAACATTTTCAACACTGACATTTTAACTATTAGAAGACAACATACCCCGCTCTCATCCTGCTAATCCATCTGATTCTCACACACCAAGACGCCCAAAATATTCACACAACCACAACTGCACGCACACATGTAGACACACACAGTGTAAACAAAAAGCAAACGTGGAGCTGGTAAACACGTTAGCTGGCTTTCCCCCTGATGCACAGATGGACACACAACTGCCACTTTCAGACAATGAGACAGAGGCTGCCATGTTAAACTATAGACATTTACTGTCAGATTAGAGATTAAAAACCCCTTTTACAGCTCTGAGGCTGGTTTACTTCTCACAAGTCTGTCTCCAAAGTGCTACTTTGATTAACCTGAAGGAGGAGAGGAAGTAGGAGTGGAGGAAGGGGGAGGTTGTTTTGCAGGGGTAATGTCTAATTAAGTGTCGGAAGTGTAGCCCTGCTGCACAATGAGCAAAATAAGTTTGAAATGCAGGGTGCAGACACGTAGTTATAAAACTAGAGAGTGAGATCATGCAGCAGATAGACAGGAAAACAGTTCAGGAGCTGAGATTGTAGAATGCCTTGAATCTTCTATGGTTTATATTTTCAATCGTAGTGATGATAAACATAAGCTGCTTTCAGACATGAATTGAACTGAACATTTTCTGTAGGAGCTGTATGTGAGAATGCAAATGTCTGTCAGTTGCTGCTGCAGACATTTTCCAGGTCACAGAAAAAAAACGAAGAGCGATACACATAGAAGTCATCGATGGAAATGTCAATTTGGAAAGACAACAAGTTCCGAGAGCTTTTGGCGAAAATCGCGATCCCAGTGGCGGTGTACAATTAACAACCCCAACCCCGAGGATTTCACTGAACCAGCAGCTCCCCTTAGCAATTGCGTACAAACAGAGGTGGAAACAACCACCGTCTGACACTAGGATCTCCACTCAGCACAAGCTGGACTCTTTATTTCCACAGTGTAAGCTTAATGGTATTCCACCCATCATTCAGGTCCAGCAGTTGCGCAGACGTCAGCTCCTCAGTATGCTTAGACGGGTGTGGTGACAGCATGGCTGTTTGATGTGGGAACAAAAGTCTCGTCGTTCCCAGAGAAGGAGAGCTGTGTGACAAGCAGCATTAGCTCATAATGAGTTCTCTGGGGAGCAGAGGGTGAAGTTTTGCTCGATGCATTAAAAATGGTCTAATCTATACTTATCATCATCAGTTCTCCATCTCTTGCAACATCTTTTCTTTTTTTTTTTTTTTTCTCTTTCGCTCTGACTGTTTTCAATACGATAGCGCGCCTCCACCATCACTACATACACCCCATCACTCCATGTAACTTTCATTTTGTAAGAGTGCTTATCACACATTCTCTCGGCTGAAGCTGAAAACAGTAACAGCCACATCGTTGGTTAGTTACATCATCGAGAAACAAAGCTCGCTGCGCTGGGAAACCTTGGGATTCTGTGTCATTTGCATTTCCAGTGTTTTTCATTCAAACAGACATTTGATCAGGAAGATAAAAAGCAGCAGAAACTAGGGCAGCTGTGATCCTGTGGTATCTCCGATTGGAAGAAACGCAGCTGGCGTGACAACAACAGCTCGAGTGACTGAGTGAAGTCAATTAGAAAAACATCCTCATTCATGTAAATTTTCTGCTGAGACTCTGTCTGTCTTTCAGCTCTACTTCATTACTCAAACACATCCATGTTTGTATATGTTGAAACCTGTCATCACACTTGAAAAGAAAGAAGGTTTTTGAGCGCTGAGCAGAAAAAAAAATGTTTCATCAAGATTATGACTACTTCAACTTTAACCAGGTTTCATATAGTTGCATAGCAACAGCAGGTCTAGCACCAGGACAGGCGCTTCCTTTAGTAACATTACATAAGATTACTCTGTGTTTGTTGCATCAGTTCAGTACGTAAATAACTGCTCCACAAACAGAAAGTAGAATATAACACTTGCAGCTGCCCGATGCTCAGAAAATCAAGGTGCTGACATACATGTGATGTACATAAATATTCTGTGTTGAGGGTCTTGGACTGTGAGGACCCTTGCTGCAGAGAGGCTGATGTCACCACCACACAGGGTGAGGGCAGACTTTCTGCAGTGTGCAACTGCAAACCAAGTCCTCTGTTTGCAACATGCAGGTCATTTGCTTCAATAGAACAAAATAAGTTTATGTTATAGAATGTTAATAACTGCTCTGGAACCTACCCCTGATTTTGTCCTTAACAAATTTGTTAGTTCTTTTTGTCTCTTTCCAGGTAAGATAATATCTATTTTTAAGGTCAAATATAATGTTGTTCAGCACAGCTAATGTTTTGTACCACAATCTGGGTTTTCTTACTTACACTACCCTCAACAAAAAAAAAGCAGAATTTTTTTTTGTTAGATTCTCTAATCAAACTGTTTGGTATTAATAACAGATCAAAAGACTGTAGAATTTAGATTTCAGATTTATATTACAGTACATTCAAATGACAATATTCATGTTCTAGATTTTTCATATTCATGTTCCATTCCCAGAAACCACAATCTCTAGATTTGTTTTCACAAAGTTATTTATGTGACAAATGTAATTGTTAACAAAACGTCTTGTCACTTATTTAACCACAGACAGTGATGCTGGACAAACACTAAGGTGTTTATTGTATGTTTCTATTTTCCAATACCCCACGAAGACTGTAATATTATATTGCCACTCAATGTGGACATAATCAAGGATTATCTAATTTACAGCATTCACAAGTGGATTGTGGCTTTAACTCTGAATTTAACAGCCTGTCTGTCATGAATGGGTGAGCTCATTGCCTGATAACTATCAAGACATGTACACACAAGCCTATTTCCTAACACACATACATACTTACACTGCCATACCCACACAAGCTGGCACATATGCTTGCATATGCACAAACACACACACTTACATCATGGCACATAGCTTGTAGCAGAATAGCCAAAACAGCAGATGGACAAAAATCAGGAACTATAGCTCTAGGATATGGAGATTGCCAAACAAGCATATGGGCCCACAAACACTCACACATTCACTATATCTCCCTCATACATTTTGAAATTGTTGACAGGTGTGTTCTTATCTGTAGCATCATCAGTCTAAACATGACACCGGCGCTGATGCTGGAATATGGATGTGTGTTTGTGTGTATTTGTGACTGGTTACTCCACACTGTCGCTGAGCCTTCTAACAAGCTGAGATAGTGCCCTGTGCATACATTCAGACAGGGTGTGGATGGTATTAGTTGTGTGTGTGACTGTGTTTGTTAGCGACACGCGGGGTGTGTGCTGAGTGCCAGACTGGCGAAGGTGTGGACGTGGGCAGTGCCTTGGCACGTGCCTCAACCCTGCCATTATTTCTTTTCAAACCTGCACATTAAAAATGATTTTCACTCCCAGACTCTGCCACCTCCCTCTCTCTTTTTATTCTTGTCTTCTACCTGTCAAACTATGAGTAAACTTCCTGTGCAACTGTCAACCTGACCACAGTCTCCTCCACTTCCTCTACCCCCCTCCCCCACTCCACTGAAACCCCCATTGCTTCCCCTTTCAATAATCCATCTGTAAACCACTTCGTGTCTGCAGAGGCTGCCCAGTATGGTTTCCATGGCGCATGTGAGAGCATGACCAGCTGATGGGAACTGAACGCGGGGTCATGTACTTTCCTGGAAATAATAGCGTCCTGACTGTAAGCGCCACTAACCAAACCCCACTGTGGTGTCTAGACTCTAGACTAGGTCTGGCCAAAACAACAGGAAACTGGCTCACAGCACACATTGATCCGAGCAGACAAGATACACAGACACAGCTGGACGCTTTCCTCTTACTAGTGGACACGCGGGGTCGGGTTGATCAGCTGGTTATTGACTGTGCTTATTGATCAAAAAAAGGTACAAACCTCTCGTAGGCAGGTGAAGATGGGACACACCAGCACCCTGAATGGCTCTCCGGAGCTGCTCCTCATGGTGCCAAACACCTCGCACAAGAAGGTGATGAAACCCAACCAACCTTCGACATCCGACTGCTGGAGCTCCTCACGACGGGAGAAATCCCTCTGTAAGGAGTCGGAGAAAGAAAAGAGATGATTTAGTTTGGAGGATACACTGAAACTCCATCCTCCATTATCTATCCCCATATACTTTTGAAAGCTGTGGGGGGATCTGGGGCCAATCATCAGCAAACATTAGCTGAGATGTCTGGTTGCCAGCATATCACAGGGCCAACATACAGAGACAAACAACTATTCACACTCACATTCACACCAATGTACCCACAGACAACCCATGCAGACACAGGGGGAACATGCAAACCACACAGAGGACCAAACCTGGGAACCTTCTTGCTGTGGCAACAGCGCACCACCATGCTGCGCTACTCTGAACCTGTCACTTCTAAACATCTAATTCAAGTTATAAGTAGGTGGGAGGTAGGTGGATATTTAAGTGTTTCATCTCATCAGTAGTGGAGGTAATCACCATTAAAATCTTTACTGTCCCTCTGATGGGGGAGATTTTGTAGGTGGCACATGTATTAACCTTGCAGCTTAACGTACTTGAAGCCAAAAAGCAGTTGAAAAACACATTCAACAAATTCATGAATTTCTTTTATCTGCCAAAAGTACAGGTGAATATGGTAATGCGGTTTGAGAGTGAAGGGTAGTGAACAGTTCCAGAGCTGCAGAAGAGCCAGGGTTAATATGGGTTAATGCTTAATGTGCACTTGTAAAGATGTTACACAGCAGGTTAAACTGAAGCTTTATTAACAGCAACTCACTGGGCTGTGCAGATTTTCTTTCCCAGGATGCACTAGCCATTGTTGTGGACTGAAGTGAACAGCAGGCATGAGCGGTCTTATGCTCGAGGCCAGCATGTATGCAGACATAACAGAGTATGCAGCTTGGATCCAACAGAAAATTCACTCACACGTTCAAAAACAAACATACCACACACACTAAAAATCAACAACACACGACTTTCATACACCTCCAAGGACATCACCATGGTATTTGACACTTAAACGACAAACCGACAAAAGGGGGGAGGATATACATGCAGCAAAGAAGACGACTGAAGTATTAGTAAAAGTTAGGTAAGAGACAATGATGATGGAGCAGCAGGCAACAGCATTAGTAGAAAGGCCACTAATCTCAGCTGTGCTAAATAAAGAGTATCTTTCATAAGTAACCGTCTGGCTATGTTTAATCAAAGTGCAACAAACCCTGATGCCTGTCTTTTAATAAGCAGAGTGGCCGCAAAAGAATTACCCCCGTATTGAGATCCAGGGGTCTGGAGGGAACATCATTAAGGATGCCCTTCATGAGCCCACTTATGACATTTAAAATGTTTTAAAAGCAAAAAAAAGGCGAAATGTCAAAGACGAGGAGGGGGTCCACACTGGCTGGGAAGTGGGAATTAAAGTGAGAATTAAAAAGGGACCATGCAGCTGTGATAAAGGGGGAATAAATAAATAGTGGAAAGAGGGGTGTAAGAGGATTAAGGCAGTGTTCCCTACTGCGGAGTCTGATAAAAAATCTCAACATCTAATGAAAGAGGTGTTTAAATGGGAAAAAAAACTAAAAGAAAGAAAGTGTATCTGGGAAGAGCATCTACAGGAGAAAGAAAGGAGTAGGAGTGAAAGAGTGGGAAAGGAGGAGACATTGTGAGGCAGCAGGTGGGTTAACATTTAGACTGTGAATGTCATCTGAAGACAGCATGTATGCCTTATTTGCTTACTTCTAGACTGTCTGCCGCTCTGGCGAGGTTGTGTGTCTCTCAGGTTGGAGCGAGGGGTGAAAGGGAGGAGTGTGGTTAAGAGAGAGAGAGGGGAAGCGGAGAGGGAGTGAGGCAATGGCCCATATCGTTGCAGGGGGATGACACTGGGGAATAGGGAGCTCATGACGGACGTGGAGGATGCAGTGAAATATCTAACAGCTGAGAGGATGTTTTCATCATGGGTGTGAGACTGGAACGGTGAGGGGTCTCTCTCTCTCTCCCCCTTGGGTGTTTGGATTAGCTACTTTGCCCACTGACATTTACAACATCACACACACACACACACACACACACACACACACACACACACACACACACACACACACACACACACACACACACACACACACACACACACACACACACACACACACACACACACACACACACAGTTAGATTCCACCTGGAAGTGGTTCTCATAAAACTGAGGTAGATTGAAACTTAGTGTGTAGCATAAACAATTAAAGGTTTACCCAAAACGTCTACTGTGTTATCAAGTTCTGTTATTATGAGCTTTGAAAGTTTTTTTTTTTTTTTTTTTTTACAAGAAGCCTGTTTCAAGACATTTGCGGATCTTGAATTGAGTTTAAAATGGCCTTACAGTATCAAACAATCTCAAGATTAATTTAGTCTTGACTGCTGAAGATAATAATGATAGTTTAAAATGTTGGCAGAACTTGGCACATCTGATTGTTAGCTGTTAAACTCATGCTATATGTGACTTTTTTGAGCAATTTGAATGCTGCTAGAGTCTGTTAATGCTCTTTGGTGTTTCTGTCGGCAGCATGACCTAAAACACCGTCGCTACAGGTAACTCAGAAAGGGCAAATGCTGATTTCAGCAAACACTAAAATGAACTTAAAATAATTAATAAGGTTGCAGTTATTTATATCAGTAGGAATTAATAAAAGCTGCTGGAAAATACTTGGTGACGCATGTTTTTCTTACTGTTTTTTTCCATCATACTTTTCTACGTTGCCTGTTAAGATTGCGAAACTTTAATTTAATTTTATCTGGCATTAAATTTAACTTGGTGAATCCTGCAAGAACACAATTGTTTACTGTGTCTGTATTTATTCAGATATCTATGTGAAAGCTACATGGGGCACAACTTAAAAAAAGGGAAGCAATGGACTTGTGAGAGAAAGAAAAGATACAACATTTTTAAAGGTCGCTAGAATTAAGGCGACACTTTTAAAGTGATTACCTTTTTCAAACACAGATATTCAATTCAATTTAAAAACTGCTAAAACTATTTAAAATCAATGTTAAAACTGTTGGTGAATAAGTGAACAGCTTTCATATCAAGTTTATAAATGAATTTACACTGACAGTTATCGCAACATGCAGTGAACAATGACTACCCAGGTGGTGTGATCATCTCGGTCAAAAAGCTGAGTGTGAAAAACAAACAGTTCTCATTCTCAATGTTCACCATCTTGGATGCGTAGCAGAGATTGACCATCATCTGCATCCAATCCATCTTTAAAACATTGACTACAGTAGCTCTCCTCACCTGCAGCATGTTGAGCAGGAGAGATCTGAACTTGGTCCCCTCCACCATGAACAGCGCCATCTTGTCGCAGAGCTTGGCGGCAGTGGCAGCGAAGCTTCTGTCCGACACAGCCTTGGAGTAGATTGTGCTGACCACCTGCGTCAGGGATTCCTCGGACTGCGCCGAACACTGCGCCTCCTCCATGAAGGAGGCCAGCTGCTGCTCCACGCCGCTGCTGTTGCTCCTCATGCTGTTGAGCAGGTCCACCAGCCGGTCCATGTTCTGGGACCCAGAGCCTGACGCCTCCACACGAGCCTCATCCTGAGATGAGAAGGTAAATTTGTGACAAGTGAGTGGTGGTGATAGAGACAGGATTGTGTCGAGGCACCAATCTAGAGAAGGCAACAAAAAAATGTATGCCTCCTCCAAGGATCAATATGGCCTCCATCATTTTTAAATAGCAGAGGTTTGGTACAAATGAGAGGTTACCAAGAACCTGACGGTCACTCTGGCTGATCAGGAGGGGAAATAGAACGTTTTTTTTTGCCTTTTAATAAATTAGAACTGAAGACTTTAGGGGACATCTGTTCTGTTTGTATTAGTATAAGGCTAAAGCAAAATGTGAAAAAAGTGAAGAGGTCCAAAAAATTTTTGGCAAATTGGTATCAACTCGACATTTGTATCTGCTCAAGTTGAACCATTGACTTCTCGGTCAATTGTCTTACAACCTTCGAGCCCCTGGAAACAGATAGAGGGATATATACAAATTATAAAATGTTCTGCTTTTTATAATAACTTAAAAGTTCAGTGTGTAAGACTTAGTTCAAAGGGGTCTATTGGCAGAAATTGAATATAAAATAATCCTAGTGATGTTTTCACTAGTGTGTTTCATCTAAATTATACAAATTGTTGTTTTTTTTATCCTATAACAGCCTCATTATATTTAATACTTATATATTTATCTGGAGTGGGTCCTCTGCCATGTTTTTTACAGTTGTCCAAACTGGACAAAATTAGCACCTTTTGCGTTTTTATGACAACTGAAGGCTGCCACAAGCTCTCTTTCATGTTGCAACATGACACTTCTCCACTAGATCTCACTAAATTCAGATATCATCATGGAAGATTTTGGCCAAATGAAAATGAATTCAGGTGGTGAGTTAGCTTAAGAGTTTTGTGCCGTACAGTGAAAATCATCAAAAACTTTTAATGCTGCTTTAGATGTTTCACCTCCTCAGTGAGAACATGTCCTCCCCTCCTCGTCTGAGTGTGTGTCATTCTGAAAACTAAATCACTAAGAAGATCAAGGACTCGAGCAACAGTGTGAGAAAGGTCCAGCATACACATTTGTATATTAAAGACAGGACATGTGTGTGCATGACCATAATGAAAGTAATTATAACAGCAAATGGCAGTGCAAGTGTACACACACACACACACACACACTTGTCCTGATTGCCTTAATACTGAGTGACAGGCGCTAAGCAGCTTTTCGGTACCTTGTCCTTTAGTCTCCTCCGCAGCCTCTCCTTTGAAGACTGCAGCAAGCTGACTTTGGGCTGCTCCGACTGGCCCTCGCTCGCCTTCCCACTTCCTGCTGGGTTGGGAGATACTCGCAGATCTGGGAAAGTATTTGTAAAGGGTGTTGACTCCGATTTGGGTGATTCATTGGGACTCTTGCGGCTGCAGTCTTGAGGCGGTCTGATCTGCTCGTCACCAGCTTTTACATTCTCAGTCTCTTTGTCTTTGGTTGTTCTCAGGGTTATGCCTTTGTCACCCATGGTGTTAGTCTGTCCATGCCCCTGACCTTTCTGATTGTGGTGCCAACGCCGGTTCTGGCTGTAGCCATAGTGCGAGGGTCCTCCTTGGCGCTGGCCATGTCCTCCCGGGTACTGGCGGGGCGGCCAATCGGCACTATTGTTTCTGTTATCTCCCAGTTCTGTTATATTCTGCTGCTGTTGGATGTGATCCCTGTGGTGCTGCGGTGACTGTTGCTGTATCTGCTGAGGCTGGCTCTTCCCTCCTCCACCACCTCCTCCTCCTCCCTGAGGCCGCTGCTGCCTCCTGGAATGAGAGCAGGTTTCAGTTAGCTTCACTGTGGTGTAGCATCAGCTGGCTTGTGCCTTCACCTGCTCAGCTTCACTCAGATCAACACTCTGTGTTACACTTGCACCATTATGGCTTTAAACATCTTCCCATCCCCCTGAACCTCCCAAAACCTGAGCAAAATGCTCAATGTTCTGTTTCTTATCTAGTCACAGTTACTAATGCTCCTTAGTAACTATTACTGTCACAATTCACAACTAGATACAAACAGTACAAAAAGTAGCAACATTTTCAAAGGCCAAGTGCCTGCTTACATGTGGCTGCCCATTGTGTCTGTGTTTTCCTGTCCTGCATAGCTCTGTCCTTTTTGCTGCACTGGCTCTGGGCTTGAGGAGCCGCTGACATATGGTCTAGAGGATTAGTGAACCTGGCACTGAGGAGGTAACCTATTATCTCCCTCAGCCTGTGAACTAGCACAGAACTCAACAAGCAGCCACCCTGCTCACCTTTTATAAGATGACTCCAAAGCTGCTTTTTACATAGCAAAATGTTGCAGGAGGTGAATAAATGTCTAATCTTGTCTTTTTTAAGTTAAGTAAATGAAGGGGATTTGCATCTTTTGAGGTTATTTACAATAAGGAGCTGTGGTTCTTCAGCAGGGTCTGGTGCTCTGTGTGATGGAGCACATTTCTTCTCAACAATATTGTGTCACAGGATCCCTTTCACTGCTCTTGCATATCAGTGATTCTTCAGTTCTTGGTTTGTCTCTTCTCGGACCATTGTCAACACTGCATCCCACGACCAATCTGACCCAATCCACTGGCCATAACTTCTTAGACGCTGTCAGGTCTTACAACAATTTGACTCCAAGAACAGACTGATGTTGTTAGGAGGTAACTTTGAGGTGCCTTTTTCTTTTGCAAATTGAGGTATAATTATTCAGTGATAGATTTTTTGTGATCAAGCTTCAGCAGCCTCACCATAGACTTAATTTTACCTGCTCAACACCTGCATATCTAAAGTAGCCCTAATCACTTAAATAAAAACCAATACAAATAACAACAAAAACACAATAACTCAACATAAATGTTGACATGAAGTCAACTGCTTAAGCTGCTAAATAAAGCACAACAAATTCAGATAATTTTGAACCATTAATACCTGGGCAAAAAGTCCAGATCTTATGTTTGAAATTGATAGAAAAGCAAAGTACACTGAGCCTTAATCATAAGGATCAAACAAGAGTGCATGTAGACACCAGAGTATGGATACGCAGACAAAGATTTTGATATGATAGACAGGTTCGAGTCAGATTTGGTCACAATGGTTGGGCTATCTACTTAATTTACATTGCATGTGCATGTAATGAGGGAAAATATCGGTTCAGGCTCAAGCAAGTTTTCTCTCAGACTCTAACAGAAAATTGCAGCACTCTTTAATAGACGCAGTATGAAAGGCTGAGTTTGAAGCCATAAGTAGACTTATTTTACAAAATTAATATGTCAACAGAAGAGGTCAAATAATAAAAGAATATCCAAAAAAACAAAAGTAAAGTATGTGACATTCATCAGCCTGTCAGCCTTGTGGGAGGCTGGATTGACAAGCTGAGAAAGTCTTTCAATGACTGCAACGTGGGTTTTATCACTCCTCACAAAAGACTTTCCTTGCACTTTTAATTCAGCAAACCTTCAATAGCTCAATTTCTTTAAACCAAGATACTGAAGAAAAAAAAAAGTGCCAGCCAGACAGTTTTGAGGCCAGGAAACAAAAGCACATAAACAGTTGGATCCTGTGACGGAGAAGTTCCCCGAAATGAAAAGAAAAGTTTAACCTCAGAAGTAAAGTTTGCAAACACTTTCATTTAAAACCAAAATAGTTCATTATCAGGAAAACTTACATACTGTATTTGAGCTTAAAAAGGAATCAAATATATTCATATGCACAGATAAAAAAAATATTAGTAAGAGACTGTTGCACGAATACATGATTCTATTAAGACTTTAATTTTGTAATTGTTTCCCCCTTTAAGTGCCTGAATACTCTGTTGTACAAAGAAAGAATCAATTACACACAGAAAATGAACCACAGATTAATAAGTAATGTCAATGATCATGTACTGAAGCCTTTTATTTTTTTAAGTACGCCCCATCTTTACTCTCTCTCTCTGTCTGTGTGTGTGTGTGTCGGCAGAGGCAGGAGTATATTATATTTTCGACGTTTTTTTTGCGGTTGTTCATTTGGTTTATTTCTTGCTCGCCCTCTCGGCTCCACTCTCTTGGGGAGGTTGGGAGACAGTTCATCCTCGGACTCTCTAATGTGCTCAGCAGTCTGCCTCCAGCACTTTGCACATATTCTCAGCATCTCTCAAAGTCAGCTCTGCAGCAGGCCGACAGAACTTTTTAAATCGCACGGCTTAGCTACCCTTAAAACTCCCTCTCCAGTTAGATGCCATTATTAGACACCACTGCCGACTGAGCAGACGCAAGAAGATGACGGAATTAAAAGAGCGACAGTCAATCACTTTGCTCTTCAGAGATTTGTTTTCATTTGCTTCTGTTGTTCATTTCTTTTAAATCCAGTTATGATTGAGAACGTTTCCATTGTCACATTTTGCTTTAATCAATATACTAAGCAATAATCACTCGTTTTTTTGTAGATATTTTCATTTTGTCTTTCTGATATGTAGCAGAAGACAAGGATTGTCTGACCTCTCGGGTAACGTTTCCGGCTCTGGGAGCATCAAATAATCTGCAGACATTTCTTGTCTTTGGTTTTTGTTGCTTCTTTCCGGCTCTTATTGCTCATCAAGTTTGGATGTGCATGTTCTCGTCTATTTTCTTTCTATTTGACATTTCTGACATTTTCTAAATGAAACGGTTCATTAAAGCTGTTGGATGGAAACATCTAATGATTAAAAAACACCCTCTTATCAGTTACTCCCATCAGCATCCTCCAGTGCCTCTTTATTTGTTTTCAATTACAAACTTCTCATTATTACATGGCTGCTTATCAAGGTTTTTATATAATCATTAAATTCAGTGTAATAGCTTAACACTGACTGACAGAAATATTTTCAGAGAGATTTCATTTAATATGACTGCAGAGAATGAGATTTCATAATCTTTAGCAAAGCCGCAGACTGATCAGACACTTTCAGAGTTGAGGAATACAATCTCCCCCCTCCCTCTGTCTTTCTCTCTCCATCTCTCCGAAACAGACGCATTCACTCATCTGATGATTAATTTGCTCTCTACAGCCGCTGTTGGTTTAGGATCAGCTCTAATAAGACCTCCTCTACTGGTGATGCGGAGAGGTGAAAGTGAGACAGTAATAAAATGTTAATCATGTTTAATGACTGCTCTGCAGTAGCTGGAGTGTTGCTCGGATTGACCATATATCAGTCACATTAGTGCCAGGGAGATGTTTGCATTAAAGATAAATGATGGGGCCACTAATGAAATTTCATCTCACAATATCTTGTTTCTTAAACAGATCATGTCTGGTGTGATCGACTGTCTAATCAAATGAAAAGATACTTTTTTTGTGGTTGAGATGAGGAGTCTGAGAACATGAGTCAGGGTTAAATTAAGCGTTTGATGTTGGCTGGTTGGATCTCATTTATTATCTCATTTATCTACTTCTCTAATTTAAAAGTTTGAGAATTAATTCTTAATTCCTTGTTTAAACTACTGCAAATATATTTTCCACATCTACATGACCTTCTTTTTAAAAAATATCTCCTTCCAGAAGAGAACATAGGAAATGACTACAAACGATCAAACATCCATGCCAGGCCAGTAGGTGGCTATAAAGTCTACATCAACATATTAATGAAATACCAGTGAAAAACACTGTGGTCCAAGTAATACTGGGTGAGGTAGCCTGTGAATGCTAGTAGTGTGGTGCAGTGATGCTAAATTTAGCTGTAATTAGAACCAAGCGATGCTAACCAAACTGAAATCACTCACTAATCACTTTACAGTGCATTATGTAATTTTGTATTATGCCATTTTGTAGTGGTATCTGAATGTTTAGTGAAGTTATTAACACCCTATATAGTGTGCTCATTGTTTCCCATAATGCATCATGAAAAATAGCGCACAATCGCATTGCGCTCGTGGTCGGAGAGAGGAGTGTGCTGGAACAACCTGATCTGTCGTATAAATGTAAATACGAGCAGAGCAGTATATCACAGCACAAACTGCGGCAAACAAGTTTATTTCTACATTTGAAAATGATCATTTATCGTGTTAAACTTAAAATGAAAACTAAGTGTACGATAAACATTTAAAATTTACTGCTGATTTAGTGATATAAAAATTACGTTTGCATGTGGACGAGGGGAATAAGAACATTTGCAAAATATCTGCATTAGTGATGACAGGGTATAAATCAAACGTCATTTAAAATGTGTCAAATGAAAATGTTTTCAGTTCCTAATTTGTGCTCTGGGTCAGGGCTCATTTTGTCACTAACCTGGCTGAGACTCGCCGCTCCCCCCCAGGGCCAGTGGGCAGAAGTATGGTTAACTGGTCTCGGGTGAACTGATCAACCGCTCTACAAGCAGGAGAAGAGGGTATGCAACAATGCAGGTGATTGGAAGGATGGAAGGGATGGAAGACAGATGATGAGTGGAGGAAAGTGGCAGAACAATTTGTAGGAAACGGCGGGAGGAATTTTTGGGAGATTGCAAGAGATAAAGTTTTATAGAGGATATAAGGTGGAGGGTAGATAGAGAAGCGAAGAGGGAAACAAACAAAAAAAAACTACAGATAACTATGTCATTCAAACAACATGCACAGAACTTCAGGAACTGAGGAATGCTATGGGCACTAAAAAGGTGGAATGAATTGGCAGATATGATCATGGGAAGGGAGGGATACTGGTGATTAATCATTGCTGCTGCTATGTGGATGAGGGATTCATGAACCCGTTGGACCATTGGTTGACCCAGACTGGAGAATCGATTTGCCCGGGGGAGAAGAGAAGCCTGCAGGCTGGACAGTCAATAAGAGCCCAGGCTTCATACAAGCCGCAACACACTGGTTAATGGACTGTGGGGTTCAGTCTGACAGGTCGAGACTGTCTGACTGAACATTTGCATCACACCTTTTTTCTTTTTCACTGAGTTTAAAAATTCAAAATCCAAACCTACTGAAAAAAGTGAATGTTTGTGCATCTATACATGCATGCATAAACAAATAGGCGATTACAGTCAATAACGTTGAGTCATCTTGCCCAGAAAGTTCTGGCAGAAAGACAACCCATTCATATTAGGTGCAGAAAAATATGGAGACCTGATGTATAACCAATGCGAATACACACAAAAACTCCTGCACACACAATTTTTCACACAAAGACTAGTATGTCTAATCTTAAAAAATGTGCAGTGACAATGCACCTACATACTTTTAGGTGATATAACAGACAGCCAAATGCCACTTTTGCTCATTGTGTTTGGTTTTGCAGCCTCCATTCTAATCAGAGGTTGCATTCATAAAATGTATTTTGAACACATAGCAGGCATCGTTTTATTCAGAGAATAGATGGTGGACTTGGTGTTTGGTGTGTTTAAACATTTCTACACTGTTTAAATTGTACTTCATCTTTGTTTAAATTCCTAATGTGTGGAAACTGGATGTTCAGTCATGTAAATGTGTTTGTTGTTCAAATCTTTCTTCAATTGGAGGCACAAGGAAGTTCTTGTAAAACACACAAAATAAAGTCTACATGTGTAAACGCTCCTCAAAATAATTACCTGTTTTTTTTAAGGAAGAGAAAAAAAGAGACAGATAAAGAGCATATTAGCTTCTTTTTCCCCCCTTTTTTTGTTTTAGAGCAGAAAGCAGTAAGCAGCACATTCCAGTAAATCACAACTAATTTCAGCCCTGCTTGACGTGCCTTCTAAAGTAGAAACACATGCACTACCTCCCCTTTCTTTTCCTTCCTGCCGCAGCCAGCCTACACTTTTCCTTTACTCAATCTCACTCTCTCTCTTTCACAACGACCCTCAACCCTTGTGATTTGCATAACATACAGCCAGAGGATCAATACTCATTGCCATATTTAATCATGTGCTTGCAACAAGTTTACTTCGAACTTTATTTTTGTTTCCTCACCGACACAAAACTAAATAAACACAGATCTAACATCATTTCTGTGGTTTTTTGATGCAGTGAATATTTATTGCCTCAGGCTACTGGTTGTTTTCTGTCAGGGAGTCGAACGTGGGAGAATATCTATATAAGAGGATTACCATGTTTTATAGACAAACATATGATGTTAATGGGTTTGATGAGCGAGCACGCTAAGCTTCATAGAGGACAGTATAGTGTAATTATAGCTATGGAGGATGTTTTCTGATACAATAACCAGTTTCCGCACTTTCATACACAATCGATGATTGTCTGCTCCACCTTTGGGGTGTGGTAGAAGAGGCAATTGGCATCATGAATGTGCAGCTGTCACATCTGCAGAAATTATTTGATGAAGTCATGTCAACATGGAGCAGAATCTCTGAGGACTGTTTACGACATCATGCGTAACCTATGCCATGAAAAACGTTTTGATAGCCGAGGGATGCCCTACCCAGCATTAGTATGGTGTTCCTAATAAACTGCTCTTTGGGTGTATGTATACTTTACGACCTGCCAGGAGGATCAAAAGTATTTTTTTCCACTTTTATGGAATGAATAAGATACTTGATGACTTAATAGTGTATTAATATGATCTTTGTGATCTTTCCCTATGTAAACCACTTCATGTTAGTCTGCTTGTACACTAGTGCTCCTCCCTCATGTCCATTTCTTCTTATGCCTTTTTCCTCACAACATAAATTTCATCCTGCTTTCTCCATCGCTGCAGATACGTTTGACTGGTCTATGTGATGCCTGGC
Source organism: Paralichthys olivaceus (assembly GCF_024713975.1). Classification (NCBI taxonomy): domain Eukaryota; kingdom Metazoa; phylum Chordata; class Actinopteri; order Pleuronectiformes; family Paralichthyidae; genus Paralichthys; species Paralichthys olivaceus. The sequence goes on from NC_091110.1 coordinate 9,380,030, forward strand.
TTTAGAGTAAGGCAGCAGGGGGCTACATCATGTAGCCCTCAAACATGAATGATGAATGCTAATACAAAGCTAATGTTGTGTTCACATTATAGACTAATGGGACATTAGCATCAAAATCTATTAAAAGCATTCACTCATGTTTAATGTGTCAAAAAAAACACAAGTAAAAATGTTGTCAGCTCAAGTGTTTTCAAATTTCAGAAACACTTCAAAAGTCACTGAGCAGAAACTAAAATATATTTAAGTCTAATTATATTGAGTCTCTCATTTACTTTTTAATTTTGATTCCAATATAAGAATTAATCCTCGAAAGATTTTTTAGGAGGCATTTGCTAAAGTTGGTCTTTAAAGCCACAGTACATGTCTCAACTTCTATGCCACTACATGTACCTTCTGTTATAGACGTAATATGGATAAGCACTGCATACAACCACACTTGAACAATGAAAGGGCATTGGGCATTTGCAGTGTTTTATGGTACAATGACTTAATTGGAGAATGGTGTCTCAGTCTTGAACACAGTCAGAACACAAACCATAACCCAGTAGTGATGCAGTGGACTGACCTCAGAGAACCATTCACACCAAACGTCCTGAAAATATGGCTGAACTGAAGCTGTTCTACAAGAAGAAGTGAAACAAGTTCCTCCTGGACATTGTGCAGGTCTGATCTGCAGCTACAGAAATCTCTTGTTTGAGGTTATTGCTCCCAAAAGGATGTTATGAGCAAGGGTTTACTTAATTCTTTCACCAGCAATGTGAATGTTTTAGGGATGTGTTCAGTGAAGACACAAAAGATAGTAATTGCCTTAATGTCCTAATGGTAGGGTTGGTAATTTATTTCTTTTGGACCGAATTGAAAAAACAGAAAAGTTAGCCTCTAGTAGTCAGGCAGTGCATGTGTTTTGGTGGTGTAGCTTTGACGAGATGGCCAATGGGGGGGCGGGGGGTGGGGGTGATGTATCAGCTGCATTTTTCAAAGTGTAGCCTGCTCTTCCTAGTTATTTTAGGACTATCAATCCTAGCTTTAAGCACATTTCGATGTTGTCTAACTTTGACTTGGATATACTGTAGATGACATCACATTTTATGACCAATTAATGCAGAAAAACACAGGGTTCATGTACTTGTTCTTGCCACTGTAATTATCCCATAAAAAACAAGCTGTAAAGTCCTGACTTGGAAGCAGAGTGGACGAGAAAACAGGATGGACTCTTAATGTTAATATTTCCAGCTCACAAAACAAATAGATTAAAACCTAAGAAAACTACTGTTGCTCCAAGTTTATGTTTGTGTTCTTTTCTTTTTGCCTGGCCTGCGCTGCACCCATCACAAATAAACACAATAGCTCTGGACAGAACCAATTACTCTCTGTACTTAAAAACAAGGATGAAAGTGCTTTTTTTATCCGTTCTTGTTTAGCTAAAATTTCCTCTTTTTAAACCACAAATACAACCCAAATATTTTCTCTGGGCCTGTCTCTTAGCAACTGAAGAACAGTTTTCCAGTGACATCAGGGAACAAGAAAGCAAGACTTTTTTTTCTCTCTTAAGGACCTGGTTTCAATGAAGTCAGGATACAATTTCAAAATTTACTTTCAAATTTCGCACCAGAGTGACAAGACAAGTAAATACATATTCACAAAAGGAAAGAAGGTTTGACCTATTGAAGGAAAAAAAGAAAAGAAAAACCTTGAATGTCTCCACAGTGTTTTTCTTTTCTTTTTCCTGTCTGCAGAAAAGTGTGGAGCCTGCATTCCTTGACATTGCTTTGGCCGGGGAGAGATGTTAAGGCTATGGGACTGGTTGTGCACCGATGTCTGACATCAAACACAGAAAAAAACATTCCCTCTTGCTGAGGTGTGTGTGTGTGTGTGTGTGTGTGTGTGTGTGTGTGCATGCGTTACCGTCGGTCATTCTTCTTGCGTCGGAAGAGCTTTTTGGTGTGTGCAATCTCAGCCTCATTAGGAAGGGGTGGGAAGACCTGTTAGAGACAAATCATGGCATAAGAGACAGCTGCTGTCAACACATCGTGTTGATCATTTATATCACTATGGAAAGTATCTATAGACTTATTCACTGTAAAAATAGAAATACACTGTAATGTACAAACCTTTCTCACAAATAGAACAGAAACATTCAAGCATTTTTCTTTCAGTAAATGTTTTGGAACACCATTAAAACTTGTGTATGTGAATTATGAACATTTATGCATTTTTATGTGTACATTTTGGCAAATAAACTAAATCTAATAAGCTATTTTCATTGAGTTAAAGATTTCTGCTGTGTTGATACATTTTGATGCAAGCATCCTCCTCACTACTACTTAATGTTGCTGAACAGGCAGGCTTCAGTGAAGGAATCTGATATATGCAATGCATCGTGTTTGCATTATAGACAACAACATTATTAAGACTTTAGGAGCTGACTGACTTTTAGTAAGAGAAAAACTAATATTTCATCCCTGAGAAAA